>NC_134487.1:46584931-46802431 GCF_040206685.1 Ascaphus truei | reverse complement strand
CTTTAATAAATATTTTTTTTTACTTCTGCAAAATTATTTTCCTCATTTTCGCCGCTGTCTGTCTGCTCCCTTCTCCTTGCCGTGCGCTCGTGCGGCCCTTCTATAGAAAGGCTGATTGACGTCAGCGAACTAAAAACTGTGCGCGCACGGCGTAGCACGCGCCCGGCACTATAGAACGTGCCATAGAAGGATGCAAATGCAGATCTGGTTCCTCAGCAATATAAAGGTCTCAAAAGATACAATTCTAAAAAGATGAACTTACGCGTTTCGTCGCAAATAGGGCGTCGACTTCATCAGAGGGGAAGTCGCCGTCCTATTTGCGACGAAACGCGTAAGGGCGCTATTGGCAACACTAAGCATCCAGCTCACTGAGCTTCTGTTGAATCGGAGGGGAACTGTTTTGCTGCGGAACCGAGTAATCGTGTGCGGTTCAATTATTTTTCAAGGTTATATTTCTTTTATTGGCTTTCCCTTCCTTGTGATTTTTCCCTGTGTTTCCTCATTCCCTTTCCTGTTCCTCTTTCCTTGTCATATATGTTGTTGGTTTGTGTGTTGGTTTCGCCTTGCAATTGCTTTTGATATAGGACACTAGCCATTGCATCTCTACTCATCTAGTTAGTTTATTTTAACCCTTTCATTACTTACCATATTGGCGCTGTGATTATAGGTGTTTATATACAGTATATATCATATACAGGCATCTGTGCTAAGTGGAGTTACATCTTGGTCATTCAGTTTTAGTGTTACTGCAATTCGAGTGGTCACTGTTACAGGCGCTGTCTATTTTTTCATATCACTATATATATATAAGGAACAGCACAGATAACATTCCAAGAGACACTGTTTTTAAGTTTACCTTTTGCTTCATTCATTGTAACATCGCCAGAAGAAGAGATCAGTGTATCTCGAAAGCTCGCACAAATAAAAGCATTTCGTTAGCCACAGAACGGTATCATTTTTTTTTTTTTTTTATTATATATATATATATATATATATATATATATATATATATATATATATATATATATATATAGTGATATGAAAAAATAGACAGCGCCTGTAACAGTGACCACTCGAATTGCAGTAACACCAAAACTGAATGACCAAGATGTAACTCCACTTAGCACAGATGCCTGTATATGATACCATACCATACAATATAAGAGGTGGTGATAACTACGAAGGTGGATATTGTGATGAGTGAGTAATAATATAACACAATTGAATAAAATATGTTCAACTTGTAAAAACAATAACCTAAAAAATATATTAAAAAAATGTAAAATCTAAAAAATGTCTCAGGTTCAAAAAATGTTCAAATATGACCAATAAACAAATTAAGGTCTAATGTCCTGTAGCCCAAAATTGGGTAACCTTATAGGAATTATGTGGTCCGGACAGCTTCTTCCTTGGGGTCAACAACCTCCCAGCAGATACCTATTAGAAAAGAAAAGAGGTCGGGCGCTTTTCCTCTTTTTCCTTTTCTAATACAGTATATATATATATATATATATATATATATATATATATATATATATATATATATATATATATATATATATATATTTCTTTTATCTGAGGAAAACAAAATAATCTTATACATCATACAGAAGCAGCTACCGGTTTTAGGCTGCTTGCCAAAGAAAATCTGTGACCATCTCGCAGTAAGGCCTCGGTCCTGCTGCGCTCGTTGGCGCGGGCGGCCACACGCGAGTTCCCCACCAGCAGGGGAATCCTCCCGAGCCGGTCCCGGTCCCCCCTGGCTGCACAGCGCACTACACGCTGTGGCGCGTCAGCCGCTATGGGACACAAGAAAATGGTGATCCCTAGCGTTGACGCGTCACGTGGTGTGGCTGTGAGCCAATGGGGAGGGGAGGCTTCGGGAGGAGGAGAGGCTTCGGGGAGCGGGGAGGAGTGTGGAGTGCCTGTCTGTGTGTGTGTCTGAGTGCGTGCGTGCCTGTCTGTGTGTGTGTATGTGTCTGAGTGCGTGAGTGCCTGCCTCTGTCTGTGTGTGTGTGTGTATATGAGTGCGTGAGTGCCTGCCTCTGTCTGTGTGTGTGTATGTGTGTGCCTGTGTGTGTGTGTGTATATGAGTGCCTGTGTGTGTGTGTATGAGTGTGTGTGTATGAGTGGGTGTGTGTTGCTTACCATCAGCAGCTCCAGCCCGAGTCCGTGGAAGGAGGGGGGGGAGAGTAGCGGGTCCCTCCGCTCAAGCCACGCCCCCCTCCCTGTCAAGTCTCCCACTCCCGCCCACCTCCCGCTCCGGCTCCCGCTCCCTACAGACCGCATATCGCGGTCTGTGTATGTCAGCGCACCGCCTGTCTGCAGTGCGGGCACGCTGACTCTGGGAGCGGGGCCTTAGCCTAACTCGTGAGATGGTCCACAGCAGGCTGTAATGGCCCATCGGATCAACACAGCTGGGGTCCCTGTGTTTGAATGAGACTCTCAGCCCGGTAGGATTTACACAGCATGAGTACCATTCAAATGCAGGGACCCCGCTGTGTTAATGTGATGGGCCATTAGTCTGGCTGCAGGAATCTTGCAACGTGCTGCAGGAATATCGCAGCCTGGGATGGGTTTTAGTGCAGAATCTTCAATGCAAGTGTCTACAACCAGCAGTTGCAGCTGTACATGTTTTTCATATTTTGGAGAAACAAATATATAATTATTGCTCACATATCAAAATACATGTAATAAAAAAACACACACATTTACAGCTGTACAGACCAAAGTCTCTGAATGTCTCTCTGCTATATCATCTTGGATGGCCCTCCACCGACTCAAACTTAATATGTCAAAGACGGAGCTCCTCATACTTCCTCCCAAGCCTGGCTCTACAGCCCCAATCATACACTCAGTATCACAAGCACACTGTCTAGAGGTCATATTTGACTCCTCTCTTACATTCTCCTCTTACATTCAAAATGTAGCTAAAACCTGACGCTTTTTCCTCCGTAATGTTGCAAAGATACGCCCTTTTCTCTGTCGCTCTACTGCTAAAACTCTAATGTAGGCCCTCATTCTCTCCCATCTCAACTATTGTAACCGTCTGCTGTTCGGCCTTCCTGCCAACCCTTCAATCTATCCTGAATGCTGCTGCTAGAATCACTTTACTTTCTCCTAAATCTGTCTCAGCGTCTCTCCTACAGAAATCTGTCTTCTGTTCCTCCTTACATCTCAGCCCTAATTTCTTGCTATATACCATTCCAACCCTTGTGTTCTGCTAAAGGATGTCTTCTATCTAACCCTATCATATCAAAAGTGCTCTCTTGCCTTAAACCTTTCTCACTTACTACCCCACACCTCTGGAATGGACTTCCCCTCTATATCTGACTAGAGGCCTCTACAGTACCGACAATGTTTATTGAAGCAAAAGCCGCCGGTTGACCAGGACTTACTCCGGCTGGTGCTGAGAATAGTCAGTGCGCCAGCCGCATCCAGCCGCGTCCCCTCCGTTTCCCCCCCCTCCAATCGGCGCGCAATTTAAATACCTTCCCGACCCCCTAGCGGCTCCTGCTGTGCCCCTCTGCATCCCCGCTCCCCCGCTTACCTCATTTCAAACCTTCAGGGGAGTCGGGGAAGCCGGGGAAGCCGGGGAAGCCGGGCGCGCACGTCACTGTGACGTCACCGACGTCACGCGAACGAGCCGCTTCCCAACGCTTCTCCACGCTGCCGCCACGCATCCAGCCGTGCGGTTTTTAGTCGAATAAACATTGTCGGTGCTGTATATTAACCTTTAAGATCCATCTTAAAACACACCTCCTTAATTAACCATATGTGTAACTCTGTGGCTGATGATATACACCTCACACATCGACCTTGGCCCCTTACAGGCGCACATACCAGAACATCTTCCTACTGCATTGTACATTCTTCCTACTTACCACATAGATTGTAAGCTTTTCTGTCAGGGACTACTTTTTCCTAATGTTACTTTTATGTCTGAAGCACTTATTCCCATTATGTGTTATATTATTATGCCATTATACCTCACTTGAAAAAGACCATTATGTCGAAACGTTGTGTTTCTGTTTGGCTTAATAATTTAGATTATTTGGAAAATCCGTTGTGCCTTGCGTAGCCTCTCTTCTTGTAGAGATTGGATCTGCTGCAGGCTCTTATCCAGATGCAGGAGCACCGGTAATTACATTATATTTATTCTTTATTTGGTGTGCAGCATTTACCATTTTTCTTATATTATTATGCTACATGTATTACTGCTGTGTAGCGCTATGTAAATAAATTGCGGTATATAAAGATATACATACATACATGTATGTTCCTTCCCCCCCCCCCCTTCCCTTCCCTTCCCTTTTACTATTAAACACACAGTTTTATGCTATGGGGCGTGCGCTCTCTCTTTTCTTGTTTATACATACATGTATGTACATGCTAGGAAAAGACCAGGGAAATTGATCGTATCCTGGCTGAACTGAAAACAAAAACCTTTCAACCTCAAGGAAATGAGAAGGCATAATTAATAAATTCATCATTTCCATTAGTGATACTTTTCTTAAATAAGCATTGCAATAATCAAGGAAAAGATCTGCAATGTAGAAAAGTACTGTACTTAATCTACATCTCGCGTGTTAGGAAATATATTGTGAATCTTTGGGAACAAAGACAAAAAGTCTTCGGTTTTCATCAGCATCCAAGCTTGTTCCATGTAACTGAAATGGGTTTAACACCAAATGACCCAAGGAATGTCTTCAACCTGTGTTCAACATACTGTAAATCAATAAGTACTATACGCTTCTACAACACCACATGGATTTGCCATACGTCTCAGCTTCACTTTCTGCACTGCCTTGCTACTTTCACTAGGTAAAATAATTTTCTATCATTATATCATGTTTTAAAAACAATAATAATTTAAAAAAATGAAGAACACATGCATTTTGTAATATTTTTCTAAGGATAAAATGATAAGTCTAGCCTTGTCTTCAGGAAGAGTGGCATTTTGTAGACGGTGTCCCTAAGGTTCTATTTTAATTTAACTGAGTGACCAACTATGCAGCTTTTGCTGTTGTCAATGTCACAGGAGCAATGGAAAGAGACCGCCAACGTTAAAAAATGTGTAATGCGTGTAATGAGAACATAGGGAAAACTAAAACAGCTCATATATTTCACAATACATGGGGAGTCCTGCATTGTCAAAGCATCTTGATAGGTCGCCACCGTAAACTGCAACCAATTGGAAGTTATTCATTATAGCAGCTGGTCAATTTTCCCCAATCTAATGCTTCCTTGTATCTGCCTTGAACAGAATTCTAAGAACCTAGTTTATTTCCTAGAAAGAAGGTTATTTGAAACCAACTGTACAGTAGCTATAATGTGGCGTACCAAGAAATAAATATGTCTCATTAGGTTTCAGTGAAGAAGACTAGAAGCTGTACACATAACATAGCAATATCTACCCATCACTTACAAGTTACAAAAAGAAGTGACTTTGTAATTCATGTATCAGTAGTTTGTTGATGGCCTTGACCATCATCTCCCACAATACAATACCGCTCTAAATAAAATATACAGATTAACTAGATAAGTTATGTGATATGTGCACAGAACAGGCATCACATTTGCTTAATGAGGTTAAAAAAAAAAGCTTGGTCCATATGAAGTGAGGCACAATTACTAAATGCATTGGGAGTGCCCATATGGGGACTTATTGCCAAACATTCATTTTTGGTAAATACTTTTAATATTACTTTATTAGGTACAGTACTGGCTTAGAGAAGAAGTACAGTGTATGCTGCAAAGAAGAAAAGTTCTAAAGTTTTACATTAACACTGTCACGGGCTTACAGGGCAAAGTAGCTTTTGTATTATAAAAGAACAACAATACAGAGGTTACTACTATTCAATGCCTATTCTCAGCTTCTTGCAAAAAAAAAATATGATTTAATTTGTGATCAGGCACCAATATGTAAGCAAGTCTTGTGTATTACATTTGTTTAGTTGCTACCCAAATAAAGTTTGATCCAGCACTCAGTACTAATAGGAATATGATCCAATCTATCTGGCGCAGAACTGAAGGCCAATCACAGTGCTGCCAGGGACTAAATCTGAATCATTGTGTTTGTTTAGTTGCAATGTACAAAAATAAGTGAGCACTTCAATAATGGGGGATTCCTTTATTTGGATTACCTGAATACATTTTGATGGCAAGCAATGAGTGAAGAGAGAGCAAGGGGGGAGAAAGAGGAGAGAGAGAAAGGGAAATAAGAAGTGGAGTGAATGGGGAAAGGGGAAACAGGGGAAACAGGGGAGAAGGAGAGAGGGGTGGAGAGCCATACAGTAACATTCCTAGGATTAAAAAAAAAATGTAATTGACAAAGGCATAGCTTTGCGCTACGCTGGGTCTTTAGCAACCCTCAATTATACATGAACCCTTTGCGTACCCCAAGACATAACCACTACATCACAGGGTGTTGCACTCCATGGGCCCCATTATGTAGTGGCTACGTCATGCCATTAGCTTGCTCGTTTCATGGGGAGATTGCGTCCTGCGCTCCTATGATCTGCAATGCAGGGAAATGGACGACGACTCTTTTTTTGAAGTGAAACTTCTTTAGCGGCGTGAATGCAGTTGATTGAGGCGGAAGTCAGTGGTGACGGAAGTAACATCACTACTGGCAGAAGAGGCTGGCAGTGTTGCCAGCTTCCACCAGCAGGAGTCACAGCTGGACACACACACACACCACCTCCCCCCGCCCTCTCTTGTGGCTCCGTCGGGGGGAGGAGAGAGGGAGGGGGGCTGCTCCGGTCCGGTAACGGGGAGAAGGGGGGGGCCGAGCGTGCCGCGTCCCCCGCAGCACCCTCCCCACAAATAAGCCGCTGAACACCCACGTGTCCCTGTACCTCCGCCGAGCAGTACACAGCTCCGCCGGGGGAGAGAGTGGGGGCTGTTCTGGGGCACTCAGGCAGACCTCCCTCCCCATACCTCTGCATCTCTGCCACAGGAAGGGGGGGGAGGGGGTCTGCTCCGGCAGAAGCCACCAGCACACACAGCCGTGTCTGCAGCTTCGATGGGTGGGGGGGATGTGGTGGTTAGAAAGTCAGACGAGAGGGGGAAAGGACACTGAGAATAACACACACACACTGACTGACTGACAAACATACTAACTGACACACACACACAATTCACAGGTATAAATATAGAAGTGCAAATAGCAAAAACACGTGTTCTAAATCAAACTTCATTGCCTTTTTGCACTGAAATTGTGTTTTGATTTTTTAATTAAAAACATCACTATTACAAATACAGTTTCTGTGACAAAACAGTGACAAAAGACAAAGAAGTTTCACTTAAAATGCGCATGCTCGGCACACACACTTTTTTCTGCGTTAAGGGCCACTGTGGTCACGGTTTGCCAAAGGGAACATGGTGCCGGAAACCCTTTAGCACAAAGGGTGAAATGGGGTAGGGGATAGTGCACAAAGCGAAACAAATTCTCTTACAGTACGTACTGTAGTAGAGCTGCACTTGGCTGCATATTCTTACATCAGTAAAATATTACTTATATTCCTGCATTGCATTATTAGTGAGGTATGAACTGTTCCCAACTATTTTAAACCTCTGCTATCCTAAACCCATTTTGCTGAGACAGCAGGGCGATAGGACAAACTGTTGGAAGGCATCAATTAAAACTATACAGTTGCAGATTCATGCTGTTACGTCATGCTGTTATTCTCCTATATTTATGTTATTCAAAACCTGCTTTACACTGGGAGCTTTCATTATGTATCAAAACAGAAAAATGCAATGAAAGCTTAAATTCTGTCAACAACACATTCCTATGTGATCAGCTATTAATTTAATTGTTTCGCCATTTGCTTAAAATATTTGAGCAACTTTCTAATTGATTATAATTCCCATTGTTATCTTTTAAAGTAATACACAAAATCTTGTTCATTTTAGTTTGCTTACAGCAAGATGTGTGTTGAGGTCACTCAAATGGTCAAATAATACTATATTATAAGAGCAATAGTATAATGTTGCTTTAAACCAATATTGACATAAGTCATAATACATACCAGAAGACAACCCACAATGTTTTAATTACTTTAGCTAACTGAGGCTTACCAAATCTATGTTTCATTAGCGTTGTAATCTATGGTATGTGGTATACAGTACAGTACTAGACCCATCTTGTGGACCTACAAATCCTGCTAGTGTTTGGGAAAGTGTGCCCTCACAGCTATGGGAATTAAATTCCCATATTAAATGGACAATGCTCAACTAGGGTAAGCCAAATCCCCATAACTCTCAATATAAACATAGAGAGAGATCCTACTGTAGGTGGTTAGCTTGAATAATTGAAATATGGGCAGGAGAAGAATTCCTACCCATCCTCCTACCCAGTAGTGCTCAACTCCAGTCCTCAAGATTCCCAAAAGGTCAGGTTTTAGGGATATTCCAGCTTTAGCACAGGAGCCACCTGTGCTGAAGTTAGGCTATCCTTAAAATGTTACCTGTTGGGGGGGGGGGGGAGGGGGGCGCTGGAGGACTGGAAGTTAGCACCCATGCTCTAACTTGTGAAATGTGCTTGACCGGCATCTTAATTAGGAGAAAGCTTTAGCACCTCTTTCATGTAGCTCTCCCTAGATTTCTATCGTTACATTATAAACCATGTAAGTCTGGGAAACTTCTAGTCATACTCCAATGTTTGCAAACTTGATCATTTTGATAAATTATGTGGATTAATGTCCCTTTGCCTCAATAGATCCAAACGGGCTGTAAGGCGGATTACAGTGCCAGATGGTCTTGTGGCAGAAGATCGTTTAGTAAGTACTAGCTGATATACCCGGCGTTGCCCGGGATTTAATTTTCCCGCTCCCCCTCTGTCTCCGCTCCCCTCTCTCTCTCCGCTCCCCCTCTCTATCTCCCCCTTCCCCTCTCTATCTCCCCCTTCCCCTCTCTATCTCCCCCTTCCCTATATGAGCCCGCCCCCAACGAGCGGCCATTTTTTCTGCCCGGACATCAAGAGTAAGTACTCGCCATGCTGCGGCCCCTCTGCTCCTTCCCTGCGATCCCCCTGGTCCCTACATGGCTCCCTACTCCCCACCGTGGCAGCTCTCCTGTCCCCTCCTCCTGTCCCCGTCCCCTGCTCCTGTCCCCTTCCCCTCCTCCTGTCCCCTTCTTCTGCTCCTGTCCCCTTCCCCTCCTCCATTCCCCTGCTCCTGTCCCCTTCCCCTCCTCCTGTCCCCTGCTCCTGTCCCCTTCCCCTCCTCCTGTCCCCTGCTCCTGTCCCCTTCCCCTCCGCCTGTCCCTTGCTCCTGTCCCCTTCCCCTCCTCCTGTCCCCTGCTCCTGTCCCCTTCCCCCTCGATCCACCGATCGCTGCCCCGGGCGGGAGGTCCCCACTGCTGGCAGCCCGGTTGGCGTGCGGGGGGGTGGGGGGGACTCGGCCCTCACCACGTGACTCCCACCTACCCTGCCGCCTCCCCGCCAGCTACCTTCATGCCGCCGCGGGCTGGGGGGAAGAAGCAGTCTGCAAAGCTGCTTGGCCGCGCACTGTGAAGACATGCCGGCGAGGGGAGCAGGGTAGTGGCGGCCACTGCGGGGCTGACTGTCCCCTGGGGGATACCTCGCCACGCCACGTGCCTCCCACCCACCCTGCCTCCCACCCACCCTGCCTCCCCAAAGCTTCCAATATGCCCGCGTGAGGTATGGGGGGGGGGGGGTGTCGGCCTGCCCCCCCCCCACAAGCGGGGGGTGGGTGGGGGAGGAGCGTGGTGGTGGTGATGGTCGTGGCCTTTCCTTCCCCCCCCCCCGTGTGTGTGTGTGTGTGAGCAAGTGTATGGGAGCAAGTGTATGTGTATGGGAGCAAGTGTATGTGTGTATGTGTATGGGAGCAAGTGTATGTGTATGGGAGCATGTGTATGTGTGTACTGTATGTGTATGGGAGCAAGTGTATGTGTATGGGAGCAAGTGTATGTGTGTATGTGTATGGGAGCAAGTGTATGGGAGCAAGTGTATGTGTGTATGTGTATGGGAGCAAGTGTATGTGTATGGGAGCATGTGTATGTGTGTATGTGTATGGGAGCAAGTGTATGTGTATGGGAGCAAGTGTATGTGTGTATGTGTATGGGAGCAAGTGTATGTGTGTATGTGTATGGGAGCAACTGTATGGGAGCAAGTGTATGTGTGTATGGGAGCAAGTGTATGGGAGCAAGTGTATGTGTGTATGTGTATGGGAGCAAGTGTATGTGTGTATGTGTATGGGAGCAAGTGTATGGGAGCAAGTGTATGTGTATGGGAGCAAGTGTATGGGAGCAAGTGTGTATGTGTATGGGAGCAAGTGTATGGGAACAAGTGTGTGTGTGTATGTGTATGGGAGCAAGTGTATGTGTGTATGTGTATGGGAGCAAGTGTATGTGTGTATGTGTATGGGAGCATGTGTATGGGAGCAAGTGTATGTGTGTATGGGAGCATGTGTATGTGTGTGACACCAGAGGTACCCCCCCAATCAGTCACCACCCCTCCAATCAGTCACCACCCCCCCAATCAGTCACCACCCCCCCAATCAGTCACCACCCCTCCAATCAGTCACCACCCCCCCAATCAGTCACCACCCCCCCGTCAGTCACCCCCCCCAGTCAGTCACCCCCCCCAGTCAGTCAGTCACCCTCTCTCTGTGTATCACCCACCCTCTGTGTGTGTCACCCACCGTTTCTCCCCTCTGTGTCTTTCCCCCCACACTCTCTCTTTCCCACACACCCTCTTTCTCCCCCACACCCTCTCTCTCCCCCACACCCTCTCTCTCCCCCCCACACCCTCTCTCTCTCCCCCACACCCTCTCTCTCTCCCCCACACCCTCTCTCTCTCCCCCACACCCTCTCTCTCTCCCCCACACCCTCTCTCTCCCCCCTCTCTCTCCCCTCTCTCTCCCCCCACTCTCTCTAACTCTCCCCCCACTCTCTCTCTCTCTCCCCCCACTCTCTCTCTCTCTCCCCCCACTCTCTCTCTCTCTCTCTCTCCCCCCACTCTCTCTCTCTCCCCCCACTCTCTCTCTCTCTGCCACCACTCTCTCTCTCTCTGCCCCCACTCTCTCTCTCCCCCCACTCTCTCTCTCTCTCTTCTCTCTCTCTCCCCCCCACACTCTCTCTCTCTCCCCCCCACACTCTCTCTCTCTCCCCCCCACACTCTCTCTCTCTCCCCCCCACACTCTCTCTCTCCCCCTCACACACTCTCTCTCTCTCCCCCCCACTCTCTCTCTCCCCCCCCCACTCTCTCTCTCTCCCCCACACACTCTCTCTCTCCCCCACTCTCTCTCTCTCTCCCCCACTCTCTCTCTCTCTCCCCCCACTCTCTCTCCCCCCACACTCTCTCTCTCCCCCCCACAAACTCTCTCTCTCTCCCCCCCCACTCTCTCTCTCCCCCACCCCACTCTCTCTCTCTCCCCCACACACTCTCTCTCTCTCCCCCTCTCTCTCTCTCTCTCCCCCTCTCTCTCTCTCTCCCCCACTCTCTCTCTCCCCCCACTCTCTCTCTCTCTCCCCCCACTCTCTCTCTCTCACCTCCACTCTCTCTCTCTCTCCCCACTCTCTCTCTCTCCCCCCACTCTCTCTCTCCCTCTCCCCCCACTCTCTCTCTCTCTCTTCCCCCACTCTCTCTCCCCCCACTCTCTCTCTCTCTCTCTCCCCCCACTCTCTCTATCTCTCCCCCCACTCTCTCTATCTCTCCCCCCCCTCTCTCTCTCTCTTCCCCCCCCACTCTCTCTCTCCCCCCCCCACTCTCTCTCTCTCTGCCCCCACTCTCTCTCTCTGCCCCCACTCTCTCTCTCCCCCCACTCTCTCTCTCTCTCTTCTCTCTCTCTCCCCCCACTCTCTCTTTCTCCCCCCACACTCTCTCTCTCTCCCCCCCCCACACTCTCTCTCTCTCCCCCCCCACACACTCTCTCTCTCTCCCCCCCACACACTCTCTCTCTCCCCCCCACACACTCTCTCTCTCTCCCCCCCCACACACACTCTCTCTCTCCCCCCCACTCTCTCTCTCCCTCTATCTCTCTAACCCCCCCACACTCTGGATCTCTTATTTACCCTATATATCTTACTTGCCCTATACTACACCGAAATAACCTATACTGCTGTCTTCCAGATCTGACTCAAGCTTCACACGGAAGATATCGGAATCCCCCCTAACCCAGAAGACAGGTAGGGAACACATCCCCTCCAATGTGTAACATTGCGGGAATGAGGTACCTGGACATTGAGGGACTGCGGATCAGGTAAGATCCCAGGCGGGATTACTGCTTTAGATATTGTGAAGCGGGGACGTCCAGACACTGGTTAAGAGGTTCAGGAAACTAGTCATTCCCATCTGGCTTTTATTTCTAGATCTGAAATTTACGCACACACAAAACACACACACACACACACGTAACAAGGCCTAATTGTAGTATAATGTAATACAATAAATACATTTATGTCAAAAATGAATGTTGTTCTGACTAGGAATTTATTAAATGTATTTTATTTTAAAGCGGGGTTGGAGGCGGGACTAGGGTTGGGGGCGGGACTAGGGGCGGGGTAGGGGGCGGGACTAGGTGGCGAGTAGATTTTTTGGTTGGGCGAGTAGATTTTTGGGTGATTTGTCGAACACTGTATATATATATATATATATATATATATATACAGTATATATGGGGGTCTCCGGAGCCTCTCTCCTTGCTTCCAGAGATACCTTCCTCTGAGTGGGTGCCTGTAGCTGCTCTGGCTCAGCAGTCAGGGCTCAAGTTTAAAGCTCCTGCGTCACATGGGCCAATAGAAAGCCTCACTGATGATGTCACAGCTTCCTATTGACCTGCAGAGCCTCATATCTCTGAACAGAGGACATATTGTGAACCCTGGTAGCCGAGGAGAGCTGCTACTTTCACCTAATTCACTGTTAACTATCTCTGGAAGCAGGGGGTCCACGAAGCTGAAATTGACGAGGACAGCTCTAGAGACCCCCTGCTTCAACTCTATAAGAAAAAAAATTGCAGCCTTGGATTGCCCGGGGCATTGTACACAGGGAAATGAGACACCTGATGGAGGCCACAATGCAACTTTTAATGACATTTCGGTCAAAGCTCCATTGAAAGTGACCTAATTCAGTGAAATATATCATAACCATGAATTCTATACACTCTGATGTGGTTTTACCAGACAAATAAACAGGACTTTTTTCTGGCTACCCCAGGGTGCTGAATCGGGGCACCTCAGCATTCTATATTGCCGCTTTTAGAGTATATAGATTATGGCTATTAATGTGAGGTACGATTTAATCTTAAAATTGGTTAAAAAAAAAAAAAGTATTTGGGGAGGTGACCAAATGAACAGTAAAAGATGAAGAACAACACATAATTTGAAGGAAAAGCAGAAAACGGATTTCACTTAAGGGCACTATACTGTAGGGTAAATTCTATATACAGAAGCAACCACGAGTATTAAAACACTGACCTAGGAAATTCTGGGAGCTTCTGGGGCAATCTCACAGTAAATGCCTCAACATTGCCTCAACATTTCTGTGAGATTCTTAATGGCCCGTCGGATTAACACAGTGGGGCGTCCCTGCAGTCCCATTCAATCTGAATGGGACTGCATGGGACCCCTTCAGAAATATTGAGGTAATGTTGAGGCATTTACAGTGAGACTGCCCCAAAATTTCCCAGGCAAGAGTTCTAATACTCGTGGCTGCATCTATAGTCCAAAGCAGACAGTTTCAGAAAAAAAAAAAAATCTCTATTCATATCAAAAAGTATTTTCAACCAAAAATGGCCCAAACCGCCACTTTGGAGTATACTGTATAGAATTGAACCCTATGTAGCTTTTAGACTTCTATCCATTGATGGAGATCCCTTGTATTGGAAGGGACAGTTTTCATCAAATAATATTCTGGTTTTGATAGATAAAAAACAAACAAATATATTTTAGAAATATTCTGGTAAAAAGGGTAAATATACAAATTAAAAATGTAAAAACGTAGGTAATTCAAAGTGATTGTGTTAAAGATATTAATAAAAATCACATCATATACAGATGCAGCGGCCGTTATTCGAACACTTCACACGGTGTATACCTCGAAATACCCATGTGATGGCGCGCAATTTCTTCCAACCGTACCGCCTTTTTCGAGGCGAGTGCATAACATGGCATTTTAGTGTTCTGGCTTTTAAACACCTGAAATTGACACAGTAGCACAGTACTGTACACATTACAATTCATTCATTTCATTTAATTGCACACAATCCATGAAATTCAAGCAAAGCAACCGTGATAAACACGTGTGCCTGGGGCGATTGGCGGCATTAATGCCGGATGGAGTACAGCAGCGCACACGTGATTTGTTCGAATAACAGCCGCTGCATCTGTATGTGAAAATATAGCCTGCTTCACACACCAAGTCAGGATCCTTTTTGTTAAAGTTTCACTATACAATTAACTTTATAATATCAAAGCTGGATGGGCTTGAATAAGTGTTATATAAAGGATGGGCGGGTTCAACATTCTAACTTCTAAAGTTAATTTTGAAGTTCAAATCAAACTTCAGAACAAACTTTCAAATACGAGCAAACTCCAAGAAAGGCTCATACTGGGATATTTTTAATTAAATTTTTTTTTTAGAAAACGGGCAACATTTTTAGTTCAAACTTTTGTGAAAAATTTCCAAGTTAAAATAAATCAGAAAAACATTTAAAAAAAAATGTTCTACTCATCTTCAGTTTCTTTAAATTTTTGGAAAATCAAAAATTATTTTTTCCCCCCAATTGAACAATGAAGTTTGTTCTGAAAAACTACAGTAGTAGCACCTCTGAAATCCAGATGTTTACTGTGCAAATAGAAAAATAAGTAGGCAGGATCTAAATACAGTAAATACCCTAAACAGCATTTCAATAAAATCATTAAATATCACGAGAGCAGATTCAAACCTAATTATTTTGCTGTCAGATACGTTAAATTTATTTTTCATAAACATAACCAATATTTAATATCCTAACTGCTAAAACAATTCAATATCACTACTACTTTCCAATCACTGCACCACTCTTTTCGCAATTAGTTATAAGCAGTTTATCATAAAATCAGTATGTTTTGGAGACGGCGTATGCCACTATATTTGTTTTCCTGCTGTTCAGATTGTGACCTGGAAACCTAATTGAACATTCTGTTCAATTTATCGTAAATTATGCACAACACTGACCGTATCTCATGGCTACGCTCACACTGCACTGCAATGCCAGCATATACTATTAAGTGTGAACTTACTTTTTAACAAAAAAAACACTGCAATATTAATTATTGACTTTCTTTTGAATCCCTGAATATAAAGTTGATTTTATGATGTACTGAAGACATGTTTAACTCAAAGTTCACATGCAAATTAACAATTATACAGAGTACTACCAAGCAAAACAAGAAATAGCTGACCCAATATGGGGCACTAAAAAATATATTGGAGCTCTTTATGGTTCTGAGTGATAGCCTGAACAGTAATCCAAACTAATATTGTGTTAATGAGCCTTAGATGACCTGAATGATAAGACTGACAAAAATATCAGCGTGATGCACAAATGTGTCCTGTGTGAAAGCTAATTTGAACTACATTGATATGAATTGTGAATGTTACATGATTAGCACTGGATCTGTTTAGTTATCTGTGAGGGAAGTGTCAAATACTGTACTGCAAACAGAAATATATTAAATAGAGACACATTGAAACTGATGCACAATTAAGACTACTTAGAACACCAAGTAAGACTCTAGAGGGATGTACAGTAAATTGGTACCTTACTTTTACCACACGCCAATGTCACACGGCAACAGCACTTACTGTACATAGAAATGCTAAGGTTTGGCATTACCACATATTGGGCAAGCTTGCCAAACGGTGAGTTCTGCATATATACTTTGGAGGACCGTGACCTCCTTTTCATTTATCCCCATCCACATACTCACAGGTAACCCACTAATTTGTAGGCTGCAAGTGCTTTTAAACTGCTTAATTCTGAAAGCTCTTTATCAATCATATGAAAGAGCGAAGCTGGGGAAGTTCCACCTATAAGACAAGGTAAACATTTTTAGTGACAGAATAAGCAAGGTCCCCTCGCTCTGCCTATTAGGTTTGTAGATCAGGGTGGTGAAAACTGGGATAAATAGATATACTACTCAGGAGAAAAGAAAAGGGTTCCAGCTTGTAAGCACTCAGTCCCCCATGGTTATGCTATTTGTAAATACTACAAGTATGTAGTGTGGGTAAAGTAAAAGGTAACTTTTATTAGGGTATGTATTAAAATAAAGGTAATGAAGAACTCAAATGATGTCAATGTATGGACTGATTGATCATAATAGATCAGAGTGCGCTGGGTGTAGCAGCCCCACTAGTAAGATGGTGACTCGTTACACCATGCTTTCTACCAAACTAAATCCATACATGTTTTACTTTAGTTTCTAACTAACTTGTATAACGTAGAGGGAGTGCGCATAGTAGTGATGGTTCTACACCCAGCGCACTCTGATCTATTATTATCAACCACTCCGTGTTATATTGTAAGAATTTATTTAGACACTATATATATTTATATATAGCAGAGCAAGCTGCTACTACATATACTGGTATGCTCTACTTTCTGATATCAATTCAGCATTTAGGATCATTGTATCCACTACATATGGGAACTATTTAAGTACTCGGTAGCAAGTACTGATACATAGTACCCAGTTATTTGCTCCGGCAATTTCTATAAGGAACTGGATATGCGATGGACAGTTAGATCTTTGACGGTCCTATGCAAAACATTACCCACAGACTATGATTCCTTAATAGAGCACAAAAACATAATACTTTGATCCATAGTTATATCAGTATATTGAATCCTATACATCCTAGAAAACAGAGTGTGTGTAACTATTTAAATAGTAACGGACTGCAATCCGATGTATGCAATTAATTTAAAATTTGTACGTTGACATACAGTCATTTGAGTTCCTTATTGCCTTTATTTTAATACATACCCTCATACAAAGTTAGGTTTTCATTTACCCACACTACATACCTTTAGTATTTACAAATACCGTAATCAGTTTATAAGCTGGGACCGTCTCTTTGGGGGTTGCCTGGGTGAGGTGGTAGACATGTTTTGGTCAAAATATGGAACCAAGTATCTCCTCTTTGTAATTAAGAAATACAGGTGTTTCATAATGTTCTAAGCATGTTGAATATAACTTAAATATAAGAAATGGTTCATTCAACTTGTATTGTAGGCTTTAAAGCAGAATTAAGTGTAAAAGGGTTATGGAAAAAAAAAGAGCAAAACAGTGCACAGCCAGGGAGCCAGGTGGTGATAAAGATACTCCTTGATAAAGGACCCCCACGGTCCGAAACGTGTAGGAGCTACTTTTTCACCCCCTGGGGGTATGTTTTTGTGAGTGTTGCTGAATAAATAGACTTTATATATTTACACCACCTGGCTCCCTGGCAGTGCACTGTTTTGCTCTTTTTTTTCTCTTGCTGGATTACTATCTACAGATTTGCACGCCAATTGGATGGACTATGCAGGAATATGACAGACAGATGGAGTGGGTAAGAGTTTAATATTAATCATTTGTGATTGTTATAGATGAGTACCATCAATAGCACTGTCTTGTCTCCAATGAGGTGTCACTAGAGTGCCTTAGGGTACAATAGTTGGTCTCCTTCAGGAGACTCGTGTTTAAATAGGTGACTCAGATATCACATTCCTTATTATACCCACTCCGTTATTGACTCTGTCCACCAGTCGTGTTTCATTATTACGAACATATATGCTGGAAGTCCCACTTTCGTTGGAGCACCCATTCCGCCTTATACGTTAAAAGGGATGTGGATTGATATTTTAGTTTTACCTAGTCAGCCCAATTTCCTACGTGCTGTAAAGAATCAATTACCCATTTTATCACAGGATTAAAAAAAAATGTAAGATAATTTTGGGTTTAGCTCTAGCAGTTTTTTAATCATTTACTGTATTTACTTCTTGCACTATCTCTGCCGGTAGTTTGCTCTATGAATCTACGATTCTTACAGCACTTTCCCTGATCTTCCAACTATCTGTTTTCAAAGTACGGTTGAACACCTTGTTCTAGCATTCCCTTGTTGAAACGTTTGATGTAAAGGGGCGGGGGATCAATAAATCTAACAGCGGCCTTATAAACTAAGAGGGGCACCACTCGCAATGTTTAATTCAATTTGATCAAGTTACCCTGTATAGTATAAGTTAGTTTTTCCATTCTCAAAGAGCCCTATATACGGCCCTGATAAGTGAGCAATTTGGTATTTCAAAAACGACCTATTACAGCCCTTCGCAGCAGAAAGTAACTGGACAAATAAAGTTTTCTTAAAGAAAAATCCCTCTTCAAAGTATTTGTATGGGATCAATAGCCAAAGGTCCAGGAGTGTATATTAATTCCCAGAATTCTAATGTCTATGTCTCATAAAGCACTGCATACAGTACATTATTGGCACACTAAATACAAATATATGTAAATTAAGGCCTACAGGTGCAGAAAGACTGTGTTCCGAGAGTCTTGGCTACACCCTGCACTGGTGCTGCACCAAATGTGTGGCATATCCCCTTTACAGAAGTTTCTTCAGAGATAGCGCGACTACAGAAACAGTGAATTGCACTAAATTTGTATGTCTGTATGTGGAGCTATCAATATAGCCAATTACATCCCTCCCCCTCACATTCATGTCTTCAACCATATGCTAAAGTCGGTCGTGCTAAGGTCTTCTCCTCCTCTGGAGGTTTGCAACAGCTCTGAAATAGCCACTGATGTTGCTACCTGTATAAAAACTCCCTTCAATTCACCTAAATTCCTCTTGCACTACCCTAACTTAATCTCTCATGGCATTTGCCACCAGGCGGACAATGGTTCTGCCCTAACAATTCTCAATATTACTCCAGGTAAGTATCTTACTTCCCTCTCTCCCTTTTTCCAAATTGACACCCTTTGCAATGAAATCTCAGAAGAGGAGGAGTTGACTACACATTTGGAATACGGCTTATCTGACTGCATGGTTTCAACAACCACCTGAATCTCGTATCTTCTCTTTCACTGAAGGAGGCACGATCCTCTGTTTTCACATACGAGATGTGCATTGACACAGGCAGTAGGATGTATATGTTACCTACCTCTTAGTATCAATTACCCAGATGAGGCCCCTTAAACTTGTCAATGCAATTAGTTCACCTTTACTGTTTCTAAAAAAGACAGTCTAAATTGTGTTTAATTCCTTATGTGTACCATGTAAATCCTAACAAAGACCTGGAGAGGTACCTAAATCAAGCGCTCTTAAATATGTATTCGTGCTTTGGTTCCTCATGCTTCTTCTCACTGTCCCTTTTCATTCCTGAACCTATTAAACAGCTTATTTTTCTTTTATATTCTACTCAAAACGGTCATGACAGATCTTATTTGTTTCATTTGTTTGCATTATCATTATTATCAGCACAGGTGCCAATTGCGTAGAAACTGTTTGGAGTCATTAAAAAAAATAATCACAACTGTACTAATTCTCAAAATTAGAAACTGACAGCTAAACAAAGACTATAATCATAGAAATAGGATTATCACGTTCCCTGGGAACAAAACAGCCAATCAACTGTGAAATTACAATATGGTCTACATATAAGAAAGAATGTCCCTATTAAATGTGTGCAAAAGCCACCAACTCAAGCTGTGTACATTAAATTGAACCCATTATTGCAGTGGCTCATACAGTATATTTACACAACACTGGGTAGCAGGTCATTTAAAGAACTGACATACTGTAAGTTGGAAATGATGTTTTGGGTAACCTTTCTTTCTTATTTTCTTCCATGACGTGAGATATATTGTAATGCTCCATCTCAGCTTCCCCATTGAGACGTTGGTTTGGTTTGTCATAAAAGCACCTGGCTTTAAACTGTACTTACAGAGCCACATAAAATATTTTACAAGTTTATATCTTTCAATTTTCAGGATCCCAAGAGATGTACAATTTTATACGCTTATTACTTCCCTTTCCATTACCCAATTTCCCAAGTGTGAAACCTCTATTTGCTTTCTTTAAAACTAAATACACACATTTTTATTTTGTGTAACTGAGCAACTATATTAAGATAACTTCGTAAAGCGTTTACCAAAACTCAAGACTTTAATAACATTTATTAGTTAGGATAATGCAAAGCTATTGTTATTTATTCTTAAAATATTCAGTAATACGACTATGAAATGGGTGGTTGCATAGCAATAAATCTGTGGACTGATGTTTACCTGTCTTCCAAACAAAGTTTACTGAAGGGTATATAAATGAAATTCTGCATAAATGCAAGCTTTACTATTTGTCTTTTATTGCGCATAGCAAAATACACACATATATATATTAAAAAAAAACATCTGTCCTTGATGCACAAACAGTATAAACCATACCCAAGACACAAATGAAGAAATCCCCAAGTACCTTGCTAGTTCCTAACTACCTGCCTAAACAAATCCTATGCTGCATTTTCTGGCCCCTAATTTCTAGGCCAGACAGCTTGTTTATTGAATAACCAAATAAGCCACTGTTTGTCACAAACAATATGTTGTAGAGTGATTGTATAGTTCAATCAAATTAATCTTTGTCACACACAATATGTTCCAAAGTAGAAAATATCTATGTCAGACTGCATCTCACAATGTATGTTTACTAGAAGAGAGAATGTATAAATAGGAGGCAAAAGAACTTTCAGCATAAAAAAGGATTCAGGCCGAAAAATGCAAATATCATACATGCTTCTGAATTAATCACTAGGCACATGACAGAACAATCACTTTAAGCAGTAACTGCAATTAGTAATACAATTAGGCTGTGGAACCTCAGGAAAGAATGTTGTGAACACACAAAACACGTAATGTCTCTTTTAGTGTAACTACTGTAAAGGTTTCCATCAGCATTAGCCATGAAGACAGGAATTCAAAGAAGAAAATATAGCCTCCCTGCTACTGCAGGAGTTCATCACTTGCAGTTCCAAACTTGATGCATACAGTTGTTCCTATAGACATTTCTTTGTCCTGATACAGCGTTCTGGTAATACAGAAACAGGTGGCCATCCAGGTTTTGGGGCAGGAATTATTGTGACGGGCTGCTCTATTCTTATTTGCCAGGTCTTCAAACGAATGTGGTGATAATTGGCTTTGTTAGTATCTACAGTATGAGAAGTAAATCTGAAATGTAGTTTGAGATGCATGCTTCAGCCTTCATTCCTTTCGAATAAGGTCGCAAAAAAGGTTAGCTTTTCAAAATCCCAAGTACAGCTTGCCCAAAGAGTGGAGGGACTAACCGAATATCTGTATTAATGTATGTTACATGCAACTACAGTAGGATACAAAATTAGTCAAGAACTGAGTTGCTGAGTGAAAAAATAATCTGTGCTCAAAAGAATCCAAACTTTCATTCCCCTAATGGTTTCCATAAAAAATGAAAATGCATGCATGTAAAATGCTATGCATTTAATCATGCAAGAAAACAGAAAGTCAATATTCAAATTGTTTAGGGTATAGTAAAAGGAAGTGTAATTAATAAAGGCAGATTAAATAGGTAACCCCGAGAGCCTCCCAGATGTCATGCCTGTCTTGATTGCAAAGGTTTACTTAATTAAACATTCAATTTTAATAAATAAATATTTCAAACTACCATCAAAAACATATTCATTGTACAGGCATACCCCGCATTAACATATGCAATGGGACCGGAGCATGTATGTAAAGCGAAAATGTACTTAAAGTGAAGCACTACCTTTTTTCCACTTATCAATGCATGTACTGTACTGCAATCGTCATATACGTGCATAACCGATGTAAATAACACATTTGTAACAGTATAGTATCCCCGCTTGTGCACAGCTTCGGTACAGGTAGGGAGCCGGTATTGCTGTTAAGGACGTGCTGAAAGGCGCATGCGCGAGCTACCGTTTGCCTATTGGGCGATATGTCCTTACTCGCGAGTGTACTTAAAGTGAGTGTCCTTAAACTGGGGTATGCCTGCATACTGTTTAACCTCAATCTCTAACATGGACTTAAAATAATCGGAAACGCAGGAGAGAAATCATACTGGAAACCAGGAAACCAAATTTTACCTATTGTGCAATAATTTACTAACTAATAACTTCCAAGTTGCTACAAGCAGGAAAGATGATATTCTTAATGCCACTTCTGCCCTCCCCCCTGACCCCCACCGTGTCCTATTATGGCACGGTACACCTGTGGATTTTGCTCCTCTTAAGTAAGCTACAAATGTAGCATTATGTGACTGTACAATCCTGTTAACTGGCTCTGGAAGGCTTGTACCACCTTCATATGTAGCACATTGGAAGACAGGTTCCCAACTTCGGATCAGACACCCTGGAGCCCATATGTTCCCCTCCCTCCGTTCTTGCTGGTGTCTGTTAGAACCACTCGTGATGGGGAAGAAATGGAAATCCCTCCGCTCAGATTTCTCATGACTCATTAGGCTAACTTGCTGTCTTGTGAAAGCTTTATGTGCAAATCAGTGTCTCCCATTGCAGTATGCCAGAAAATCTTCCTGCAGCTCCCTCATGTGAAGCCAAGCCGAGGGTATTGGGAAGCCGACACGTGTCCGATTAGAGACTGTACTGACTTTTCTTAAGCAATTTATTTGTCTGATTTCTTTGAGCTTCAGAAACACAAAATCTTTGCGTCAGCAGCTCTTCAAACTTATTCTTTTTTTGTCTATTTCCCATTTTAAAAACGATGTGTCTGAAGTTGTCTGCTGCCAACAGTCCACAAAGTACAATTTCCTCCACATAGTGCCCAATCATTGACATCTGAACTACTTTATTCTTAAAATAGATAGTGGAACAAGTCCAGTATCAGTGATACAAAATCTTCAGTAATACAATCCTATTCATGTGAAAATGTGTATATACTGTATATAGAATGCTGCCTTCAAGAATCATCAAATAAAAAGAATGCATACTGTACTTTAAAATTGCTGTCAATGCCTGTATCATGCTTGGCATGAATGTGAAGAACCTAAAAAGGTCAGATATGTCACATGTATATTCGGTCCTGGCTTATGTTCAAGTTGTCCTGAGATGGAAATCAGGGACCGCTAAAGCACAACAGTCTCTAGAAACACGTCCGTCGCATTCCCACAGTAGCCCTCAACACTCACCGCCGTGAGTGTATGATAACAATTTTCTTTAGAGATGATTCAAAGAGATACTCACATAGTTTTGCCACTAGAATTTGCAGCAGCGTGCTCCCTGCCGCATGGAACAGTAGATGTAAGAACAATATCAGTGCACATCTACCAAAAAATGACGAAAAAAGATGGGAAATAATTCCCACGAATCGGTACTTGTAATAACCATATGGTTGTTATGATGCTCATAAAACAAAATGAATCCATATGGCCAAATGATGGACCGTATATAAACCAAAGTCAATAGTATTCACAATGTAAGGAGAGAAACCCTTGAATAACAGTATCAAGAGGAGATGTCAATAGAATGCCACAATATGACAGACTTAGACCCCCTCACAAAATACAATGTTCCTTCTCCAAAATACAATGTTCTTTCCTCTTGACAGTCTTGAATAACCTAACATGGAAGGGCTGTACCGGTATGCTTTAAAAAGAATCCTCATCCCCTAATGAATCTATAGTTTAGGAATGAGTCAAGTGTTATAAGAAATTGAAGAACTCTTTTAGGAGAAATTGAACACTGGGTCTCGAGTTACTAAGAATAACAAAAAGAAAATAAGCGTGATCACCTACTGTGAGCACATTTCTCAAAAGCCTATCCTATCTCCCCTCCTCCCTTCTTTAATATAATTTATTTCATTATTATGTACTTCTTATTTATTTTGAATGTTATTTTTTACCTTTGTTTTATAATTGTATCCCTTTTCCCTTTTTTTCTGTACTCCCAAAAAAACTTGTGAAATCTTCAATAAAATATTAAGTTAAAAAAATACAAATAAATAACAACATAATCCTTAGCACACAAGTTGGAGCTGGAAACAGAATGAAATCCGGCACCTATCCAGCTCGAGCAGACAGAAAACCATACAGTGGCTTCAGGGGAGTGGTCCTTTATACCTGCCCATTAGAAACTGTTTCCTGTCCAGCCTACAGGTGAGAAGCACTGCAGTGTGGATGTACAAGATATCTAAAATTATTAAACACATTAGTAAATATAGGCTACATTATTACTGCAATTTACAATTCAATAGAAACAGCTTCTAATACCCCTATACAATTTTCACTCATTAAAAGAACGGCACACAAAATGTTGGTGGTTGCATATGTTTGAGTAATTTTGTTCCCATAATATTTTGTGCAAACCACGCAAAAAGGATATGTAAAGAGAACAGCGTAAATTGATAATATGGATAAAGTATTTAGAAAAAAAGCCAGAATTGTAGCCTTTAAAGTGGTAAAAGACAAAATCATGTACAGTAAATGGCATAGTTAATAACGTGCTATGCATGATGTGTTGTTAGCGACCATATTAATATGTTAGGGATTTAGATATCAGAAATAGCTACTTTCAAAAAGTTAAATTTTATTTGGGAAACAGGTAAAACCTGGTGCTGTGTTTTACTATTTGTCCCTATGGGTTTGATTCTTTCATACAGCCTTCACTTATGTACAGTAGAAATATCTGAGACTACGACATGTACCCAAGACCGAATTTGGATAGCATCTAATGCAGTTCTTTCTATTTTTTGCAGTGGACTACCTGCAATATTCTACTTGATGGATAGCAGTAAAAAACATAATTTGCACTTTGTTTCTATTTTTCTGCATTATAATTAAACAAAGAATTAGACATTTTATAGAAATTTAGAATCCTCTATTGACAGCCATCAACTCCAATTATGTACCTTAAAGTTGGAAAGTATATTGGTTTTTAATTTCCTTTTAGTGCACCAGTTTTAAGAGATCATTTATATTTTCTTCTTGAGGAAACCTCTGACCCTCAATATGACATAATTGCAGTTATTAAAAAATAAAGTGAGTGGTATATTTTTATACCCTTCATGGGAAGCCACGTAACAGTCATTATCTAATTGCTTGATGTATGGAGTGAATAGTAATCGCAACATTTTCAACAAATCGATTAAATCCATTCAATCACATCTTGTCAAGGTGATGCATATAGAAGCGCTTCAAGTAGAAAAAGATGAAATTACCGATAAGACCATTGAAGGAGAAATGATGGAATTGTTAGTGGGAATATTCAGTAATCTATTGATTATGGACAAGATTTTAAGTAAACGTTGTTCAACAAATAACAAAACATTTAAATGTGGATCCTGAATGTGTCCCAACGTGTAAACTTCACTAAATACGGTATAATATTGATGGTGATTTTGTCACAAGCTTTTCCATGAAAAGGGACAGCAATTCTGTATCATATTTGCATGCAAATCTGTCAGACATGTGAATCTGCTCACAAGCGATATTTTTATTGTGTTCTTACAGACTTGTCTCATAGTCTCGTTTTTGGGATCACACCATCTCATGATGGTACAGTATCTTCCCTTTCAAGATTGGAAAATTTACTTAATTTATATAATGCATGTGCCCAAAAATTCATGAAAGAATGTAGAATATTATTCTAGTTTATTACAGCTCACTCATTTTTTTTTGTTAAGAATATATCAAGTTTATAAAAAAAGTTATATATTTTTTGGAGTATGAAAATGGTTATAAAACTGTAAGATATGATGTTTATTCTCTAACAGACACAGAGCAAATTACATTCCCAAAACATCTTCAATAAAAAAAATTCTGTTCATCTGTTCACTATTCTAAAAGGCCCAAGAGGACAGGACATATGACCTTTAAATGTGAGTATGGCAGAAGTGCTTTTCTTTTGCTGTGATCTGTGGCTCTTTCATCACATCCTTAGATCACTTCCTGAATGAATGCACACACACACACTTGGTATTTCTGAATCAAAGGCTTATGGTACTAGATTAAGCTTCTTCTTTTCGTGGCAGCTTTTATAAACACCTTGTTTTCTCTTTCTAATGTTGATTAGTATCTTCAATGGTTGTTTACTTTTCCCTAGGAGACATTCAAGGATCACATGTCAGAACTTCCAAATATTTTGTTGAATGTGGTCTATGATCTAATTCTTAGGTAAACTTTCTCTGATGGATGATTTCTCTTCTGTATGTGAAATATCATTATCAATCATATCATTTAAATACCTGCAAAAATAAGTTTAAGAGCAATTTAGCCTAATGTAGATATAAAATGAATTGCAGGTTGGAGCACCTGGGCCAGCTCCTAAGCACATCCACCAAAATATGTAAACGTCTACGGAGGGATCTGTGACTTTACAAGACTATTACCCTATTTCCTTAATTCTAAGACGCACATTTTTTTTCCGATTTTCACATGTCTGAAATCGGGGTGCGTCTTAGAATCGATGTATTAAAAAAAATGTCTACAGTACTAACCCCTTCTTTTCACTCAGCGGAGGACGAAGTGTGCGGCGGCGGCAGGAGAGGTCCCACGTCTGCAGATGGTTGAAGATGGCAGCGGGCGGGAGTGCGGTGGCAGGACAAGTCACAAGTCTGCAGCTGAATGAAGATAAGAAGACAGCGGGCGTGCAGTGGTGGAGGCGGCTAATAGATCATAATAACAGGAGCAGAACAGCATAGGGGAATGGCTTGGGAGGTGCACACTGTAACACCGGATGTTGACCGGTGTCTGACTTCCGGTTACAGTGTGCACCTCCGAAGCCGTTCCCCTATGCCGCTCTGCTCCTGCTCAGCTCTCCTGCAATTCTGATCTCCTGCTGCCGCACCCCACCGCACGCCCGCTGTCTTCATATCTTCATTCACTGCAGATTTTGGACCTGTCCTGCTGCCGCACACCCATCCGCTGTCCATCTTCAACCATCTGCAGACATGGGACCTCTCCTGCCGTCGCCGCCCGCTTCATGGTAAGTGAAAATTTAATTTTCCTCGATTGTGAGGGCCAAATCGATGGTGCGTCTTACAATCGAGGAAATACGGTAATTGTTATGTCTATTATTCAAGTCTATTTCTAATCAAGATACCTTTTGCTACGTATACATAGTTTTCGCTCTCTTTTCTCACCCCCCCTTTTTTTAAAAATGTTATATGTAATTTGTTATAATAAAATAATAACTATTTCACATAGCGCTTTTCTCCCAATGGGACTCAAAGCACTTCACATTTAATATTATTATATAGTGTGCGGTACGCTGCATATAGGATTTTTACAGACACAGTCCCTGCCCAGAAGAGCTTACAATGTAGAATTTTTGTGACCTGAGGCACAGGGAGATAAAATGACTTTCCCAAGGTCACAAGGAATTTAACCAGGTTACATTTAAACTCTATTGACAGCCATCAACTCCAATTATGTACCTTAAAGTTGGAAAGTATATTGGTTTTTAATTTCCTTTTAGTGCACCAGTATTAAGAAATCATTTATATTTTCTTCTTGAGGAAACCTCTTTATGCACCCCTGGGCTCGACTCCTGGCTACTGTTCCACAACCACAGTCGCTCTTACCAAACATTGTGGCCATCTACTCCACTTACACCCTCACCTATTGTCTCTAAGTTTCCCAACACACATGCAGGACAGGGATTTCCTTCCTGGTGTTTCATTTTTGTTTTTGTTACACTTATTGTATTATAATACAATATATTATATTGTCTCTTGTTTAGAGCGCTGGTACACTGCGAGCGCTATATAAAGATATACATACAAAAAACGCTTTACATTTTGAGACTGCAATTTGAATAGTTTCACACATCTCTAGTAAATATTATCAATGCTGAGAGATTTTCTCTCTCTCCAGACATGCACATAGTATATTGTCCTAGCATTGTGTATTTTAGAAAACAACTTATATCACAAATAGAACTAAAAGCAAAATTACACTAATTACAATCATTAGCTGTACCTCCACGTTCAATCTTCATTACATGTTACATATTGTAAGAAGAATATATACTGGGGATTTTACTTGTAACCACCCTCTTTCTTTACACAAAACTGCCATATAATTTTCCGTAAAATGCCTAGCAAATGAATTTAGCACGGGACTACAATCCCACTTCCTCAATGGTGATAGATAATTTAATTTTACACTACATTTGTACTGGGCCTCCTCTAAGTGGCTGTGCCAAATTGAAGTATATGCAATGGATAGAAACTTAGCTAAGTCATTTAAATACTACCAGACATGTAATTACATCTCCTTAGTGATTTAGTGGATAAACTTAAAAAAATGAATCTGCCTTGCCACCTACCTGTGGATGCCAGTATAACTTTATTATTATAATTATTATAGACATACTAAAGGTCTTTCGCAATTTAAATAGTTAGCTTACTGAAATTGTCGTACTGTAGGGGTCAGTTTTCTTAGAACACAACATCCCAATATTTTACCAGCAATAAACCTCGTGCAAAACATTTATTGAATGAGTTTTTAAAATTCAATGCAAATAAAAAGAGAAGTTTACATGAATTCTAAATGGTAGCATAGAACTCTTTCTGCCTTCACTAAGTTTCATTATTCTGAATAATGGCCCATTTGTAAATGTTCATAGCAAATACAAATACAGATGCAGCGGCCGTTATTGAAACACTTCACGCGGTTTATACCTCGGAATACCCATGTCATGGCGCGGGATTTCTTCCAACCGTCCCGCCTTAAGACGCGAGTGCAGGCGAGTGCAGAAAACAGTATTTTAGTGTTCTGGCTTTTAAATACCTGAAATTGACACAATAGCACAGTAGCACAGTAATGTACACATTACAATTCATTCATTTCATTGCATTTAATTGCACACAATCCATGAAATTCAAACAAAGCAACCGTGATAAACACGTGTGCCTGGGGCGATTGGCCGCGTTCATGCCACGTGGAGTACAGCAGCGCACATGAAAACGGTGCTGTGATTTGTTCGAATAATGGCCGCTGCATCTGTATAACTTGTGAGCACATTCATATGTCTCAGACATGTCTGTAATCGTACTTTTCACCATTATCTCTAAGCATACAACGCTCCACTGCAAATTTTCAGAAAAACTGCTACTGGTAATAAATATTTATGTACCCTACAACCCATTCAAGTGAACTGGCATGCCAGAAGGTGTCGTCATGGTACAGCACAGCTAAATACAGTAAATATGGTCCTGTAACATGGAACTGCTACCGCTAACAACCTCATACACAGGCATCTGTAGGTAGTCTGGAAATTACACCAATCACCTGATTCTGTGAGTTATGTCTGGACCAGGTTTTCAGCCTACTGAAGTAAATTCCCCTGGCCCAGTGGTGGATTGCACAATCTGCCGCCCTTAGGCACTTGCATGTGTGGCCGCCTCCTTTCTGCCGCCCTCCTGTACCTTTGGCATCCCAGTGTCAAATGGCACTGCGAATGTCACAAACGTGACGTCGCACAGCGGTGCGTTGCCATGTAAACGCGATGTCACATTGCTATGGCAACGAGACACCGTGTGACGCCACGTTCGTGACGTCCGCTGCGTCATTTGATGCTGCGATTCCAAAGGAGTAGGTGGGCAGCAGAAAGGAGGCAGCTGACACAGGCAAGTGCATTCCCATTAGGTCCAGTAGGCCCAAGAGTGCAGCAAAAACATGGGAGCGGAAATTTCTTCCGCCTGCAAATTTTGCCACCCAGGCCTAACAGGCCTAATGGGAAATATGACACTGCCTGTGCCTAACTGAGTCCCAGGTGAGCTGCATTTCTCTTGTGCTGGGGAGAGAGCTGCCCTCTGTCTCTGTGGTAAAAGCCCTGCTGTCAAGCTTCTCTGGTGTGTGAAGGGATTATTGCCTATTTGTGATACACTTGACTGGGGGGGGGGTTAGATGGCTTGTTTTTACATCTGCTGTTTTACTTTGCTACAGGACCATGGGTTTTGGGTACCTTACAAAGCCATTCACATATTCCAAAGTAAATGAGAGTGGCCTTCGGAATCATCCAAATATCATCTAAAAATATATTTTAATAAGATAATGTACTTTGTCCTTGAAATTATAAGCAAAATAGATTTATTGGGCTACATGCACACTGTATACAAAAAGCACATAATTCACGGGATCTATTTAGTACGTACAGCGACTCAATGACAGTAAATGCTTTCACTCCATTTTAACTCTATGCATGTAAAATACAAGAAGAAAGAAAGTTGCTTTTCTAATTAAGTTATATATACAGTACATATATAATGTAGGTAGTATCTAACTACACAAATAAAGTGCATCAATTACTACTGCTGTTAAGTCTTCATGTGTTGTAAAAGGACATAACTTGTTGCAGGCTACACATAATTAGTATGTTACTCATGATTAGATTGGCATAAATGCAAAATAAATAATAGCATGTTAGATGCCAAGCAGATTTAGGGCCCTGTTCAATAAACTCTGAAGAATGAGCTAAACTCTGAAGAAACCAGAAAAGCTGTCAAAGGCATTAAAAATAGTCTAAAAGAATGAACAAAAATGTCTAACAAAATGTGTATAGGGCACACCACCTATAAAAGTAATTACATAAAGGCCACCATAATGAAGCCATTTGGCTTTGCGTATAAATACTATTTAATATGTGCATCAATACAATCCTCACAATGATTAGTAATTAGCTAAGTTGCCTATTTATTTGTTCTCCTGTGATCAATCGGCGATGATTCGGCTCAGGGGTTCACTAAATGTCTGTCAGTGCAGCAGAAGAGGACCAAAGATGCAAAGTTATGTGGGGAAGATCATGTGACCAGGCAGTCACTAGATACAATTGGTGCACTGCTAGAGAGAGGGCAGGGCTCAAAAAGGCGTGTGCCAGAGCATGTTTCAGAAGAGGAAGGGGATGTGACTTAGTACATGGTTGCTATAGAAATAAAAAATACTTGTTACAGTATATTATAATACATTACAAGTATCGAGACACCATGCCTCAGAGAACTACAATATATTTGTATAGATAGAATAAGTGCGAATTATACTTCAGAAACTCTAAAACCTTCCACAAGCCCTATTATGCTTATTTACAATACAGTGATCTAGTTAGACGCCATGTCTCACAGACTAAGCTTTTGGTGATTCCGAGCGTCTATACCGGCCGAGAACCGGCATGGTACCTATACATGGAGCAGTATTCTTGAAAGTAATAGTGGATTACGATCCCTGTAAACCTCCCTGAATATGGTACACCATTACCTTTGGGTAGTGACCACATTCTGGTCACCCTGTCTGTTTAATACCAAGGAGGAACACGATAATCAATAAAGGTATCATGATCCCTCTTACTGTAAGTCTCATTGTATTATGGGCGATTGATTATCAGTTTTGGAGGGTGATGAAATATTATCTACCCTGTTTGGTATAATTCATCGCTCTACTCACCTTATAGTATGATGTAACTCCGTGTCCATCTTAGAATTCTTTTATGGTATATAGCTGTTAGCTTACTAGCTTAAATGAGAAGAAATGCAGGCACACAAGTAATGATAGTGGGAGGGTACTTAGCTGTCGGTGCTCTGTATCCAGAGAGGTCCAGAGGTCCCAGAAAAAGCTAGATATGCAGAAAGGAGGCGATACACAGGCTTAAGCAAAAAAGTTTAATGTGCCATAAATCCAACGTTTCGGCAGTAAGATGCTGCTTTTATCATGGTGAGGGCTCACTAGATTATTATCCTAGACCCTTTTTGGGATACCACTCTTTGATATACCTCAACAAGAATATATTAATATTTCATTTGGATGTGTCTGCTATATACTGTATGTTACTCACTCAGCAGACCTCTTTGAGGATTTCATCAGACAGGAGCTTGTAATGTACATTTTACTGCACTTATTAGTGTTACTAAACCATGAGTTGATACTCTTTGAACTAGATACAATGTTCACCATGTATCAAGAGTTTCTGAGGAAGCCACAATTCTATGTTTCTTTGTGATGGCTTAGGTATTTGATACATTATAAACTCAACCCAAATCAGGTCATTGCTTCACTGCTCAATCATACTGCTGATCCACACTCTTGCTCTCCTTGGGTTTGTCAACAATTCATGACTATTTTTGGCATACTTCTGAGGTTGGATGCACTTAGTACGACAGTATGATTATTCTTTCTCAATGAGTCTAACTATTTCTAGTGTTGCAATACCCTGATATTAGGCGTTATTACTGGGTACTCCACCATTTTGTATACCCACCTGTATCTCAACCTGGTGTAGGTCATTATCTGCTTTATTTTATAAGTGTGTATTTTATTATCGTCCGTGCTGTTTTTTGATTGGCGACAGACCACTTCACCAATCGATATATATATTTCAACATTTGATAAACATTACAATTATTTTATACCTCTCTCATTTCTCACCACCTTCTGAAGTATAGAGTGCATATTTAGAGGAACCGTGTTCTCTTTTTTTGCTTCCATTAGCTACTTACTGTACTTTTGCAGCAGACTTCATTCACTATTACTAGGCTGATGCAAGGGCCTCCTGTTTCCCCTCCCCTCCTTCCCCTATCTACACTAGGAACACAGTAGCTACCAGAAGAATCTTTAAAAAAAAAATGCATTAGACATGTTTTTGTGAATAATAAAACAGAATAGACATACAAACACATGTAGATAATGTGAGGGAAAAAAGAGATATCTTAGAAAATAAAAACAATTACTAAAATAGGAACTTTTAATAGAAACACCAGAAACCAGTCAATTATAATGAATATTTATATTAAATAGGTAAGTATATAGCTCACAATATCACAATCTAAAGACAAATATATACACATATTTGTTCTATTATCTCACCATTTGTTTGGATATGAACAATCCAATTACAGTATTTGATAATGGAATGAAGGGCCTAAACTGTGAGCACTTAATCATTTTCTTCATTTAACAGTCTACTAAAACCCCACTTAGAAAGGGTTTACCCAGGCACTGGGATTCCCAATAGTTTTTTTTTTTTTATTGTAAGCCAACAATAGATGGGACATCAAAAGTCTACATTCAAATATCATAATATAAACTCTTTGATGTAAAAAAAAGGATTTAAAAAGCATGCAAATAAGATGCTCCCGGTAACATAGTAACCCATGGAGAGAGTGCCATTCTACATACTTTATGTACCCTACAATAACAATGCTATTGCAAAGACTTATGTACATGTACGTAACAATGTCTTAAGTATTAAAAAGTAACATGTTTATAAATGTGAGAAGTAGAAGAAAAGAAAAAAAAAACATCAACAGTTTGTGTAAGGTAGCTATTGTGTAAATACTGTGACACAAATCATTGAAGCATCACTGTCAACTTAACAATTCCACAGACAAGTCCATCAAACAGAAACAACTATTAATACTGGCACGCTGGCCCCAGCCTAGACAAGAAGGCCAAGGAAAATGGGAATCTGAAACCTCAGGTATTTCAAGAAAGTAATAACTATGACAAAGTGTTGGGGCATATTGGCAGCTAATGTAAGGGAAGGCAGCTGCCTATTCAGTAAGCAAATTGAGCAATATAGTATTGTCAACCCAGCACCATTGGGAAAATGCATGAAATTTACTAGACAAAGAAAATGTTCAAGGCGACAAATACAAAAGCCAACTATCAAGGTCCTGTTGCAGACAGCAGTAATGGAATAATATCACTACCCTTAATTTATTGACTATAATTGCCCTTCTTTTCCTCATCCAAGTCATTGTCTCTTCTCTTAATCTCTGCCCCCTCAAAAAAAAAAAGATGTTTGTTTTAATCAAGTTTTGAATATGCTGGACTTGCTATGCACTGTACAGCACTGGATTCACTGCAATGCATTACATTACTGTGCAAAATGTAAATTCTTGCACAACTGTGCTTTCCTATAGCTCCTGATTGACAGCCTGTATGATTTATGTATTAACAAAAGAACAGTCTGACAGTTTTTTGTTGCACATACTGTAATACCCAAGCTCAATATGGGTTGACTAAATAGCATGTCATTAAATTCTGTAGCCAAATAATAAAGGATTTTGGCATGACAGGAGATTTTTATGATTCTATGGTTGCATAAATAAAAGTAGACCAAACAGGTGCAAAAGGCAGGCATTCACATTTATTCTTACAAAATAGCAGGTTTGTTCAATATCCCTCCTAAAGGAGACACCATTATTCCAGCCTTTTTATGAACAGCTCGATGCATTACTTATTTTATAGCTGAATTATAAAACAAAATTACGTAACAACCTTCAGGAGTTATCGGAAATCTACATAATATATATATATATATATATATATATATATATATATATATATAAAAATCAAAAACGAGTAGACGATTCCATTCTGTGGCTAACGAAATCTTTTATTCGTGCGAGCTTTCGAGATACACTAATCTCTTCTTCCGGCGGTGTTACAATGAATACAGTACAAAAGGGTTTTTACTATAAAACAGTGCATCCTGGAAAGTGATCTGTGATTGAAGCCTATCCCTCCCCCCTGTGCGGTATGCGATTTTATGACTTGAGGCGTTAAAAGGTCCCTGAATGTTGGTGATGTGTGTGTGTGTGTGTGTGTGTATGTATGTACGTATGTCTGTAAATATACATTTATACAGAGCCCACAGTGTATACAGCCTTGTGTACGTCATCAAGTGGCGACACGGTCGTGGTGGATCGTGCAGCAGATACCACTCTTGCCGGTAGCAGGGAAATTGTCCCTCTACATTGGGGCTTCCACTACCTTGCGACAGGCTATCTACAGTCGGAGAGCTGTGCAGGCAGTCCTGAGACGGTTCTTCATCTCTATTGGCGGTTATATATATGCACAAACACTCGTTTTTATCTTATGTTTTTTAAGTGCGCTTGATTCCCCTGTTTATCCCCTTTCCCCTCCCCAATAAATTTCATATTGCGTTATGGGGTTGAGCTCTCTCTTTTTTTTCTTTTCTATATATATATATATATATATATAAATATATATATATATATGTAGCCCTCTTACCCCCACCCTAAGTGAGATTGGGGTGTGTAGGTGTATCTGACTACTTCTCAGTGTGGTGCTATACCTGTTGGCTCACAGGAGGGCTGAGCTTCCGCCATGGGGAACCTGGGGCATTTATACTAGGGGTACTTACTTCCAACGATGCAGCGCCTCCACCTGCGATGGCTCCCACCATAGGGGGAGTGGTTCCTCGCAGGACAATCACAATAATCGATACTCACACAGATATATATATTAACTAGGGACTTTACTCAACATGCAAGAAACAGATCACAGCAATATCAACATCATAACCTGTGTTCCTCTCTAGAGGAGACACTTACTGCGTCGCGCAGGACGCTTCCCAACACTAGGTGATCCCACCCAGTGTCCCGAGAATCCCCACCCAATGTCCCGCACTCTAGGAGAGAACGTGGGTGACTGCGCAGTCACTAATTAATGTGTTAGGCCTGTTGGTGCACATATATATAGTGAATACCTTCCGAGCACTCCGATGCTCGGGTCCGCGACAATCTTCTAAAAGGGTCAGACGTGCGATGCATCCGTCTGATCCTATCCAGGTAATTCTCCAGGAACCCCAACGAGGGTCCCACCGCTTCACGGGAACACAACCGAATCACGGCAACACCAACCGCATCACGGGAACAGCAACCGCTGCTATCCCTATCTCTTTCTAACTAACCCTAACATGACAGGAACCCTAACCTAGGGCCTGTCCCTGATGAACCGCAACCTGGGGTGGCTTGGGGAAATCTCCTAGGGCCTGCGGGGTAATAACCTGCCCCACTCCCCTAACTCATCCCAGTCCTGACACTCACTGAACCCTAACACTAACACTAGCAGCTACGCACTAGCAGCTACGCACTGCAAACTTCGTAACGCGTACAGCAACTTGCTGCACACTAGCACTATGCCTTCTTGTCAGGCCTCACAGCCCTGCCAGCCGTGATCCTGACAAGACAGCACACACACACGCACTAAGGGCAGCGTCCCTATCTGGGCCGTCCCTCAGCACTTACCCACTAACCTGGTGGGGAGTTGGGGCCTTACTTGGGATGTGGGGGACCTTACTCGATGCAGGAGCTGCACATGCTCTCTGCACCCTTCCTTCCCTCACAGCTCCCCAGCTCCAACTGCCGTTCTCAGCGTGCGAAATGTATCTTATTGCTCCCTCTGGAGATCCTTGGCCCTTATTGGCCACACGGAGGCACCTGGTGTGCTTGCCCCTAAGCCTCATGGGAGTTGTAGTCCCGTGGAGGCTGCAAATACATTGGGGCCGCGTGCGCACTTGCCCAGCGCATGCGCGAGTCTTTGGGGGCCACCTCAACCCTTCCTGCACTTTCCCTACACTCGCGCGACTTCTCCCTAGCTCTGGGGCCTTACCTGCGCCTGCGCGATCACTGCACATGCGCGAGTCTCTCCGCAATGGCGGCGCCCTCCTCGCTAGCTGCCGGGACCGCAGCACCGCGATCGCGGCCTTAGCAACGGCCCGATCGCGTCCCCGGCAACCAGCCTGCTCGCGGAGATAGCACGCTACTCCCTGCTTCGGCCCCCACCTTTGGAAGCAGCCGTCGGGTCCGTCGCTGGCTCCGGCGGCACCCGCGACCACGCTGCTCCAAGGGAGGGGGGTCTCTAGGAGCTGCTGGAGACCTGGGTTACACTCTCCCCCTGGTGGAAAATCCAACGTCCCCGCTTGGGGAACGACATCAATCAACATAATAGTTATACAATCAAAATGCACAGCATAGAAAATACAACTCATCACATGGCAATTATATGACTGGGTACAATGAAATTCAAGATGTACTTAAATGACTTGCCTAGGCGCCACAGTTCCCTAATATATACACAGTGTTATACTAATATTCAAACAATTAATATAATAATAATAAATAATATTACCCAACAGGATACTTCTCAAACCTTCCAGGGAAATATGCTTTGATTTCCCACAGGTACAGTCGTAGTTGTTTGTGGAAAGTGAGCGACCCCGTCAGGAATACAACATGAAAATAAAAAACATATAAAGCAATAATTGTGCAGTATTGTGATTATTTTTTGGCTTGTTCAAGAATCTTGGCTCTTGGGGAAAACCTACTTACAGCAACATAGAAGAAAATTCGCATTTGTCTGACTCTGTCAGGTAGTGTAGAAATGATGAGGTTCCTTTAAGGTGTACTTATATCCCCACTTGGTCTTGACACATATGGATAAGCTCAGAGTTGGTAAGATTCAAATTCCCATAGGGTATATGTGGACAAAGAGCAGAGAAATAGACCGATGGTGTAGGTTGTAGAACAGGATTTTATAAATAGCAAGTAAAAGACATGTACTCACACTCTGTACATATATATAATGCACATAAAGGTATCTTTAGCGCTTTGTGCGCCCGCTGTCGCTTCTCCCCGTCCTCCTCTAACCTCAGTCCTGCTGCCGGCAATGGCGTGTGACGTCACGTCCCTCTGAACGGCTGATCGTATCCAAAGGAGGCAGGCTGTGGTGCGCTGGGAGAGGAATCGCGGGTGAATTCAAACGGCTGGAATCTGGAGTCTTCTCTTCAAAGCAGCTGCTTTGAAGAGAAGACTCCAGATTCCAGCCGTTTGAATTCACCCGCGATTCCTCTCCCAGCGCACCACAGCCTGCCTCCTTTGGATACGATCAGCCGTTCAGAGGGACGTGACGTCACACGCCATTGCCGGCAGCAGGACTGAGGTTAGAGGAGGACGGGGAGAAGCGACAGCGGGCGCACACAGCGCTAAAGATACCTTTATGTGCATTATATATATGTACAGAGTGTGAGTACATGTCTTTTACTTGCTATTTATAAAATCCTGTTCTACAACCTACACCATCGGTCTATTTCTCTGCTCTTTGTCCACATATACCCTATGGGAATTTGAATCTTACCAACTCTGAGCTTATCCATATGTGTCAAGACCAAGTGGGGATATAAGTACACCTTAAAGGAACCTCATCATTTCTACACTACCTGACAGAGTCAGACAAATGCGAATTTTCTTCTATGTTGCTGTAAGTAGGTTTTCCCCAAGAGCCAAGATTCTTGAACAAGCCAAAAAATAATCACAATACTGCACAATTATTGCTTTATATGTTTTTTATTTTCATGTTGTATTCCTGACGGGGTCGCTCACTTTCCACAAACAACTACGACTCTACAATGAAATTCACACATAATACCCGAGGCTAGCTGAGACCATTTGTGGGGTGCCCCTAATTGAACATGTGGGGGTACCTCACTTTCAAGTCCGTGAGCCTCCCCTAGAAAAATTTCTTGGAGAGCACACTCTAAAGCGACAGTTACTGGCTCTTCGCTACTTCCTCCCCCTGGTGGAAGGAGTAGCACAGTGTCTCTGAAGCAGACCCTTACCCGGTCATCCGCGGCAGGGATGCGGCAGACCAGGAGGCCAGGACCTTTTCCACGGTCCACGACTTGGCGAATGGCACACTCCTTTTTGGGCTTAAAGGAGGCCAGTCTCCCTGGATCTTCCTTTACACAGTCCTTGTCCCTACGGACTTGCGAGGCTTCCACTGAAAAGCGAGCACTGGACAATGTCTCTGTTTCACCTGATCGGGGGTAAAGAGTAGACACCCGACCACTGCGGTGATTCACGGTGGCCAACAGATCCTCGGGGATGCTGTCAGTTTCCACCTCGGCCGTCTTGGGACCTGCCCCCGGTACTTCTGGGGCAGTCCACTTACGCGCTGAAAACTCGGGAGCGTTGGATCCCAGTCCTGGGACCACTTGTGTCGGAGCGCACGGGCTCATACTCTGTTCAGAAGCCGCAACTCTGGCCTTCTTCACGGCCACCTCCATCGAAGATTGTGGGGAGTTAGGGAGTTCCTTACCACTCCACTGGCTTGGGATGGATTCTCCCAAGGAGGACACCTCCGCCAGGACGCGATGCAGAGGGGAGCCCTTCACCCGGGTGACCAGACTTAAGGAGCCATCGTGCTCCGCGGTCACCTGGAGGCTCACCCCTGACACCCCTGGGGCAGTCGACTCACCCTCATCGTCGTTTGGTACTGGTCCCCATTCTAGGACCGATGGTACCTCGGTAGTAGGTCGGACTGACCATTGTAGGGCGCACGGGCCCACAGCAGGGTCCGCAACATCGGGATACACCTCCTCTAGGGCACATGGGCCCACAGCAGGCTCTGCATCCGCCAAGATAGGGTGTTCATTGCTGTCACTAAAGTGGTCCGCCGGCAGGCGCATCACCACAAGTGACTGGTCGCTGGATTCACTAGAAGAAGGTGGGGGTATGTACACCTTACCCTGTGATTCCTCTGTATAATCGCTGGGGTGGTTCGCCGGTAGGCGCATCGCCACCGATGGGACTGCAACCTCGTCCCGCTCAGGAACCGGATCTGAAATGTTCACTCGGGCACACGGCCCCTCCACAACCGGTTGTTGGTAGCGGAAATCCCTAAATAACTTCTCCCTGAAGACAGACTTAACTTCAGCACAACTCAGAGTGATATAGAGGTCAGGATCCTCCTCCTGTTTTGAGGCTATCACGATCGGATCCTCAGAATTTTCTATGAGAGGGGTAGATAGGTTAGCTATACTGACCGGCTCATCGTCTGAAAAGTCCATTTGGGCACGCGGCCCCTCCACTACCTCCATCGCTGAAGTGAAAGAATTAGTAGCGGCTTCACTGTATGCTTGAAGATAACAAGGCTTGCTCCCCCTGGTGGAATCTGAAGGAGGGGCACTTTCTACAAGGGAGTGGTTCTGGCTCTGTGCTGAGTCACTCACAGTGCAGGGGCGGGGTTCAGGGTTTCGCGCCCAACCCGGACAATACTCTGCAACAATTTCTTGCACAGTCCTGGTGCTCTCCCGACTTGGCGGGAGCCGCCATCTTAGGTGTGACTCACTGCTAGAGAGAGACTCCATTTTAATCACAGTCTCTGCAATTACACTAGGGCTCTCTGTATAGATAGGGGGGTAGCCTTCTGGTTTTCCCGCCAATCCCGGACAGTTTTCCTCAACACAATCTAGTGCAGGCTTGCAGTCAGCAGCACGTGCGTTCTCCTGCGTTGGCGGGAGACGCCATTTTACTAGGTCTGCGTAAACTAGGGGGTATCCCTCAGACGGGCCCCCGGGCATACACAGGGCGGACGGTGCCTCTGCCAGGCATATATCCGCAGTGGGGGTTGCTACAAAAAGTATTGTTTTCCATGGGGTCGTGGAATCGTGTTCTTCATCTAAAACACATGCGTGCGGCCACCCTGGAATTTTACGCATAGAGTACTGAACCTCAACCGCGGGCATAGTTGCGGGAAGGCCTCCTACTGCCACTACCCGGCCAGGCTCCATATACTGCCTCAAAGCCCAGGCAAGGACCTCGTGTCCGTACTTCACAAACATGGCGACAAAAAATTGAGACTTGGACAATTTGGGAAAAAAAATGGAACAGGGCACCCCAGGTCTGTATCTCAGCAGCGCCTCCAAATGTAGCCCTCTTACCCCCACCCTAAGTGAGATTGGGGTGTGTAGGTGTATCTGACTACTTCTCAGTGTGGTGCTATACCTGTTGGCTCACAGGAGGGCTGAGCTTCCGCCATGGGGAACCTGGGGCATTTATACTAGGGGTACTTACTTCCAACGATGCAGCGCCTCCACCTGCGATGGCTCCCACCATAGGGGGAGTGGTTCCTCGCAGGACAATCACAATAATCGATACTCACACAGATATATATATTAACTAGGGACTTTACTCAACATGCAAGAAACAGATCACAGCAATATCAACATCATAACCTGTGTTCCTCTCTAGAGGAGACACTTACTGCGTCGCGCAGGACGCTTCCCAACACTAGGTGATCCCACCCAGTGTCCCGAGAATCCCCACCCAATGTCCCGCACTCTAGGAGAGAACGTGGGTGACTGCGCAGTCACTAATTAATGTGTTAGGCCTGTTGGTGCACATATATATAGTGAATACCTTCCGAGCACTCCGATGCTCGGGTCCGCGACAATCTTCTAAAAGGGTCAGACGTGCGATGCATCCGTCTGATCCTATCCAGGTAATTCTCCAGGAACCCCAACGAGGGTCCCACCGCTTCACGGGAACACAACCGAATCACGGCAACACCAACCGCATCACGGGAACAGCAACCGCTGCTATCCCTATCTCTTTCTAACTAACCCTAACATGACAGGAACCCTAACCTAGGGCCTGTCCCTGATGAACCGCAACCTGGGGTGGCTTGGGGAAATCTCCTAGGGCCTGCGGGGTAATAACCTGCCCCACTCCCCTAACTCATCCCAGTCCTGACACTCACTGAACCCTAACACTAACACTAACACTAGCAGCTACGCACTAGCAGCTACGCACTGCAAACTTCGTAACGCGTACAGCAACTTGCTGCACACTAGCACTATGCCTTCTTGTCAGGCCTCACAGCCCTGCCAGCCGTGATCCTGACAAGACAGCACACACACACACGCACTAAGGGCAGCGTCCCTATCTGGGCCGTCCCTCAGCACTTACCCACTAACCTGGTGGGGAGTTGGGGCCTTACTTGGGATGTGGGGGACCTTACTCGATGCAGGAGCTGCACATGCTCTCTGCACCCTTCCTTCCCTCACAGCTCCCCAACTCCAACTGCCGTTCTCAGCGCGCGAAATGTATCTTATTGCTCCCTCTGGAGATCCTTGGCCCTTATTGGCCACACGGAGGCACCTGGTGTGCTTGCCCCTAAGCCTCATGGGAGTTGTAGTCCCGTGGAGGCTGCAAATACATTGGGGCCGCGTGCGCACTTGCCCAGCGCATGCGCGAGTCTTTGGGGGCCACCTCAACCCTTCCTGCACTTTCCCTACACTCGCGCGACTTCTCCCTAGCTCTGGGGCCTTACCTGCGCCTGCGCGATCACTGCACATGCGCGAGTCTCTCCGCAATGGCGGCGCCCTCCTCGCTAGCTGCCGGGACCGCAGCACCGCGATCCCGGCCTTAGCAACGGCCCGATCGCGTCCCCGGCAACCAGCCTGCTCGCGGAGATAGCACGCTACTCCCTGCTTCGGCCCCCACCTTTGGAAGCAGCCGTCGGGTCCGTCGCTGGCTCCGGCGGCACCCGCGACCACGCTGCTCCAAGGGAGGGGGGTCTCTAGGAGCTGCTGGAGACCTGGGTTACATATATATATATATATATATATATATATATATATATATAGATGTTTATAAAACACATAAACACAAATATATATATATATATATATATATATATATATATATATATATATATATATATATATATATATATATTTGTGTTTATGTGTTTTATAAACATCTTACTAAGAATGTTAAACTATGTTTAAAGGTCAAGTAATGCTAAATATGTGCATTGTTTTAATGGAGTCAGCATTTTATACAATATGTTCCAGCTTTAGGCCAAATATACTAATAGAAATAACTGTCGATTTCTTGGGATGTCTAAATAAAATACATATGTCCAGTCCATGACAGATATGCCATTTCTCTATGCCTTCCACCCCCAATATATTGGAAATGAATTATGTTTTCTACTTTCTGCTGTCAAAAGTCATAGAAACAATTTGTTTCCTAACTAATGAGAGTGCAATGCTGTGACAGGAAACATATGGCCTAAATGAAGCACATTAAATAAAAAATGACTACACTACACAGGAGAAAAAGAAGTCTCATAATATTCTTTTCTAGATGTTCTTCTGCACAAAGTATTTTAATGCTTAGATTTTGTTATACATAAGACATGAAAAAATATGAATCTGGTTAACCTGCTAGAACATACAACTCAAAGTACATTTTCCATTTACGAGGCTCCTATAAATACACAATAGCCATCTTAAAAATTTGCAATCAGATCCAGTGTGGTATAGAACATGGACAGTTAACTGGTGCAATATGCCTAGATTTTGCAAAGGCGTTTGATACTGTTGATCAGATTATTATGTTAAACAAGCTCCAGTATTCTGGTATTGGAGCATATGCTGTAAACTGGTTTAATTAACTCTTACTTATCAGTAAGCTCCCAACATGTGTCTATCTCAGGCTCGAACCACTTGGAAATTACCTGTGGGGTCCCCCATGGCTCTGTTGTGGGAGCCTTCCTTTTTCTGTCTTTATAATGCAAATGACCTACCCACAGTTTGTAAGACAACATCTCTGCATATGTATGCTGCTTCTACTATCCTATATGAATACAGTTCCAGCCTCTCTGCCCTTGAAAATGTACTACAATCTGATTTTTGAAAGGTTGAAAACTCCCTTACCCCAAACAAACTGTCTTTAAACATTGACAAAACAGTAACTATGGTGTTTGGGACTAAAGCTACATTTTATAAGCTTCCCATGACAGAGCTACTGATTAGAACCAGCTCTAACACTAATCTTGCTTCAGTTATTAGCTTTAAATATTTGGGTATGTTGCTTGACGCCAATTTAACATTTGGTTTCCATACTGACCAACTGACAACCAAAATCTATCCCAAACTGGGTGTACTTTATAGAAGTAAATCCTGTCTAAGTGCATTGAACAGTAGATGCTAATGCTAATTATCGACTACAGGCGGTCCTCGCTTATCCGACGGAATGCGTCCCACAAACCGGCGTCGGTGAGCGTTGGATAAGTGGTTCTGATGTTGGGCAATGCGTCCAGCGTACTGCTTTATGCGGCGTCGGATAAGGCGTTCGACAGAAAGCGGACCTTCGGATATACCCACCTGTATTGGGATAGTGTATGCTACAGCACCCCAAATTCACTTAAGCAAAGCTGACATTCTATACAACTCAATATGCCATTTTGTCTTACTATCTAACGTCAGCACCCACCATTGCGATATGTTAACTGGCTATCCCAAGAGTAGAGACGAAATGTACATATATAATGTAAATATATCCCCATATCTTAATATCTGTTTTAAGTGTCTCTTTCCCTACTTGTACATGCAGGAATAACTAATATTTTCAATGTTACAGGCAGATGGTATTTATTGGATAAAGTGTTGTTTGATCTCGGTCAAATGCACACATCAATATACAAAAAATGTAAAAATTACTTTATTACAGACTTAGTTATAACGTTGCTGCAGGCAACATACAATCAGTTAAAAATCCATCTATAATGGTTTTGAGCCAGGAGCAACATATTAACGGGTTAAGAAATGTTTTATACGATAAAGAGTAGACACTCACGAGGGAAACCAACTGGATACACACGTGAGAATTAGTTGTACCTTCCAGTACATGAAAATAATGTAGAGAAATAAATGTACGGAACACCAATACTGATCTGCGAAAGATTGTCCCGGTAACTAAAATTAGCAGCAAGTGCGGTACTTAATCCGATATGGTGTCAGAAACATGAAGATGCCACATCTCCTCTCAAAGCTTCAACTCATATCCCCCCCGCCAGATGCGCGCTTCGCACTCAACTTTGTCAGAGTTCATCAGAGGGAAAAGCAGAGTGCAAAACATGGGTCAGGGGGAAGGCCGTGAGCAGAGATATTGTGTACATTTTGAAGCCGAAAGCAAATATGGCCCTTTAATGACTTAATTACATTATACAACAAAATGCAAATTTATTGTAGAAAAACACAAACATGTAGAAAAATGGATATCTGCTTTTTTCATAAAAAAAATAATATAACTTAAATAATCTCAGGTCAAGGGGCTAGCTGCTTTAAATAGCTACAGTTTCTACATTGTATTTAAATAAGAGAGTAAAAAGTAGGTTGCTCATCTTAATTTGCAGCCAGGACTCAATGGGGCGATATATCAACTTAAAGAAAGTGCACATAGAAGTGTGTTTTGACGCAGTGCTCCATTTTCTGCTTCCATTTGCATCAAATGTATGAAAGGGTTTCTTATATCTGATGCAATTGTTGGCAAGAAATGTTTACGCCACCTCAGAGTTGGTGGATGTTTTTGACACAAATACAAGATACAAAAGTTATGCACAAAGATGTTTGCTACATCTCATTATAATCAGTGCATAATGTAACTGCTTTTATTGTCACTCCCCAAATCATAAGGTGACGCAAACGGTGCATAACTTGGAGTAAAGACCTTGACGTAAAGAGACGCAAAATGAAAATTACATAATTTGCATAAATTTTGTGCCAAATTTGCTGAGTGAGCCAAACTACTCACTGGAGGCAGAGACGGCCATTCGGCTGTCAGCTGCATGCTGTTACAGCGGCGCCTCAGAGCATACGGGCAGGGGGATCCGGAAGTGACATCACTCCCTCACGAGGACGCCAGTGAAGCAGACATATCCTAAACAGACTGCTTAGAGCGGGATGCTGATCCTAGGAGACCGGACAGACGCCACTGGCTCCTCTCGCTGGGGTAACCCAGTTCCTTTTCACACTATTACATGCTGTTTTAAAGTTTGTATCAGGTAATTGCAAAATTTTTGCATTTATGCTGTACTTTCAATTAAAAGGTTTTAACCTATTAGGGTATTTTGTGTGCTTGTCTAGTCCCTTGTTCTAAACTATCCAATTGGACTACTGGAGGTTTGGAAAGACCTCTCTGAGGAATACTCCACCAACTCCTATTGTGGGTTTCTCTATCCTGGACTGATAATACCATATACAGGTTTTTCCTATCCCTTATTGACACTCATTCCAGCTACAGTACAGGGTGTAGAGCTCTTTAGGATCCAGTTTTATTAAAGACCTTGATACGTTGACGTACAGAGACGCAAGATGAAAATTACATCATTTGCATCAATTTTGCGCCAAATTTGCATCTGTACATCATGCCCAATATGTTTAATTCTTCATAAACTTAAAGAGATCTCTCATTTTTAACACCCCTAGATTTTCTAGAACCAGAAAGTTTAGTGCATACTGCTGAGATTCTAATAACTGAAACATAGGTTTAGCTAAAATATATTTATTTATAAAATATTTTACCAGGAAATAATACATTGAGAGTTATCTCTCGTTTTCAAGTATGTCCTGGGCATAGAGTTATGATAACAAATAATATATGGTTACAAATAGATAGTTACATAAGTGAACAGGGTATACATTATATACAAGACATTGCATGCACAGTTAAAGATTATATATAATATATATTATAGGCATATGTAACAGTTACAGACCAGATTAAAATGTGATACAGCTTTAGTTTTGAAAGAACTTAGACTGGTGGTGGCTGTGAGAGTCTCCGGTAGATTGTTCCAGTTTTGGGGTGCACGGTAAGAGAAGGAGGAGCGGACAGATTACTTTGCTGAACCTTTGGGACCATGAACAGTCTTTTGGAGTCAGATCTCAGATGATAAGTACTGCATGTGGTAGGGGTGAGGAGCTTGTTCAGATAGACAGCAAGACAGGAGAGATTAACTTTGCGCCTAGACTAAAGTGATGACAAATCAAGTTCTTTGAGCATTTCGTAGTGATGTGTGTTGTATTTGCATTGGAGAACAAAACGGCATATCGAATTGTAGAGAGTATCAAGTTTGCAAAGGTGGGTTTGGGGTGCCGAGCCATATACTATGTCCCCATAGTCGATAATGTATAAACTATACCTAGTTTGGCATAGGTTTTGAATGTCGGGGCATCAATACAGTATGCATCCCAAATGTTAAATGAAGTCAAACCATATGCCCAAGTATCTAAAACTAGTAACAGGAATTAGGGTGGTATTAACGTTGGTTCTGATCGGGAGCTCAGTCATTGAAAGCTTTAAAAATGTAGCCTTGGTCCCAAATACCATTGTTACAGTCTTGTCAGTGTTTAAAAACAGTTTAAAAACCCCACTTTGTACACAAAAATCCATTTTTTTTTAAATTCCACAAGATATACGGTATGTTCAGTGCCCAATGTCTATGTTTCTTGTGTATTTTATGTTTCAAAGGTTAAATATCTTTATTTGTATGTACAGTATGGGGCTATACTACTAATTTTCTTCTTTCAACCTTTCCATGGAGATCTATGTTAGATAGTTTGGGTATATTTTGTAATATCCCATAGTTTATAAATATCACTGCAACATCAAGAGACTTAAAAAGATACCGTTCCTAAAGAAGGGACGGCTGTGAGTCTGCTGCACCATCTACTAAATTAGTTAATTCAACGCTTGTGCCAAAATAAGTATAATGTTAACAAGCATAAAATAGTGGATTAAATACCTTTTTTGAGTTTTCCTTTGCTTATACCGTATGTTTTTGCCATCATTTCAAATGCAAAAAAAGTTTTACATTTGCAACAAACTTTAAAAAAAAAGATTTCATCCTATGATATTTTACCTCTTGACACTGCCAGCTATTAACATATCTAATTCTATTGAATTTATGAAAATTACAGGTGTAGATGGGGAACAGAGTAACAATAAGTCAATGCTCGAGACAAGCAGATGAATGTAGAAGGGCTCTATGATCACCGAAGCATAGGCAGAATAATTTACATGAACTTTACATTTTGTACTGGAGTAATAGGGCTAACTTTCATTATTTTAAAATGGAATTTGTAGAATCAAAAGCATTCCATTCTTTAAAAAAAATGGAAGCCTGTTTCCTAACAGCATTATCAATTATCTTGCTATTTCTTATGACCTGGATTTCAGTGTTTAACCACATCATGGGTGGACTGCATTACACTACATTGTTTTAAAAGCCCTATCAGAATGTAAGATGTTAAAGAAAGCAATTTGAAGGCCATCATTACTCATTAGATTTTGAAATGATACCTCTGTTATACAGTACGGATATGTATCATTGGTCATGACACATTAATCTGAATAAGGGCATCGACTTCAAAGGTACTTGAATAATTTTTTTTAACGCTCATGTCACATTTTAAATATACCATTGTAATGGAAGATATTTCTCATACTTACATTTCAGAATGAGTTAGAAGCACTACTACAAGTGGTAAAACGCATACTCTTCCAAGATAAAAAATGAAAATAAGAGAAATACTGTTTTTCGTTGGCTGCTTTCTGTTATTCGTAACATATTTTCACACAAACACAATGTTATTTTAATTTGATCCTTATTAGACTGCCAACACTAAAACAACTTGGCGTGCTGCCTCATTAAGCTACTATATGGTACTATTAGGCAGTACAATGCTTTTAAACACAGCTGTGCATAATAATAATAATGTCACGTACGATAATAATGTCACGCTTGTCCCTGCTAGCACGCGACTTGCATACGGGACAAGGGTTAATACCGACGCTTGCAAGAGCACCCACTCTTCACCTCCGCAAAGATCCGTCAAATGGACAGTATCCAATCTCAAGCCGTCCCAATATACTACCGCCTAGAATAGCACACAAGTGTGCACATGACTTTAGATATGCAACCAGGGTTAATACACAAGGCTACTCTAGCAACCCCCCTTTCTCCTAAACAAGGAATCAGCGAGTTAGTATTAATCCCTACTCAATGGCACGTCATAACCATCCATTTTAACATAACATCAACTGTAGTAAAGTGTGCCCGAGCTTAGTAAATTATTCTCTCCAGTGTGCACCAGTTCAATCAGAGCCCAAAGCATTACTTATTAAATGTTTTAATATATATAATTACAGAAAGGAGATACAAAATAAACATACAGTTGCAATATAAGGCAGAACAGTTTCTTAAAATAAAAGGAGTAAAACAGAAAATCCTATACAGTACATTACCAAAGGACATAGGTTCTTCCCAAAGAGGTCATTGATAAGAGGCAATGCCATATCCTCAGTCTGGTCTCCATAAAACTCTGAAGCTAACTGCCTACAAAATCTTGTAGCCAACTGCCTTTCAAAATCCTGTAGCCAACTGCCAACTGCCTTTCTCAAGGCACCGGCAGGAGCCCAACCCTTCTACAGAATACTTTGAAGCTACCCTCCCCCGACCAGGTCTGTAGGCCTTGGTTAAAACAGTTAACACCTTGAGTGGGCCATCCAGGATGCATAACAGACCAAAGAAACACCCTGACCGGTTTCAAACCCCGCATTTTTATCTTTTGTTAAAAAAAAGTGTATGTCATTAACCCCTCAAGCACCAACGGGGATTAAACGACCTAGTAGTTCCTGATATTATCATGACAAATAATAATAATAATAATTATTATTATTAAATATATGATTATAATGCAGCACAATGCTTATCTATACCAAGACATGAAGGAAAAACCATCAAGGTTATTATTTTTATCAGTCTATGGATGCAGTAGGTATGGGGTGACCCGATGTCCCGGTTTAGCCGGGACAGTCCCAGTTTTTAGGGCTCTGTCCCGGGTGTTCAATCCCGTTGGCCGCACATGCGCAGTTGGTACTTGCCGGCTGCTTGTGCGCATGCGCAATCGGCACTTCTTGTTCCAAAATACATACACAAACGATTAGATGACTGAGTCACATAGAGATAAGGCAACCTGCCCACGATCACACAGAGGGGGCTGACTGTCCTACTTCAAAGTCCAGTGTTTCAATCATATGGCTTTTTCACTCTACGCTACAGCTTCTTTACCTTCTCCCTACTACAGAGGATTGCAACACTTTTAAGAAAGGCGTTCCAAGAAAAGAACGGACACGACCAGAACCGATGGTCATGCATCACCTCAGCTTTTCCAGCATGAATCCACTAGCAACTATATGTAGTAATGCTGAAGACATGAGAAGATATAGTACAGAAAGAGTTCTTTTTGACTGTTTTAGAGTAAAAACAATGAGAGCAACCGTATAACATATTGCAGATTTGCTCCTTGAGAAGTACTGCAGGGAGATAAAATTGTACTCTTATCTTGCAAGTGTGTCAAGGCATCTTAAATGCGTTCTGACAGCTACAGTAGGTATACAGCAGATGCAGCATAAGTCGCAATAAAAAAATATACATTATTATAGTGGCTATACAGCTAAGTGATATGCTAAAGTACAACTGCTTCTGGTATGAAATGTTTTAAGATCAATATAAACAGTATGCAAAGTAAGAAACAACTATTGCAAAAGATAAAACAAAAGATATATGACAGGAAGCAGTTATAAGTGTTATCTCATCCCCTCTAGAAACTTTTTTTTTTTAACCTTCCTTTCAGAATCCATAATTACACAGAAAAAAAATATACTTTCTACTGCTACAAAGTGATGTTTGAGGTTATGCCAAAGCAGTATTAGTCGACGAGAACATTTTTGTAACAAATCTTCAAATGAGGGCGCAAGACTGTCAAGCTTGTCAGACTAAGCAAACTTGTTGAAAAATATCTTTTGAATAAATGGTAAACATGGTGCTGAATATGAGTGTTGCAATAAATATTTCTGTACTGTATTTGAGTGATTATTTAGACCTTTCCAACAACATAAAACAATATTAAAGGGAAAAGTGATATTTTTAGATTTCTTACATTCTGTTTCGATTAACCAAATTAACTTGACAAGTGTGTTAAAAGAACATTTGGCAGGAAACCATGGTTACGATAGCTACTATGAATTTATTAAAAAAAACATGGCTTTTTTTTCAGGCAAAAATATGTTCATAACATACTTTCGTGGAGACGTTCGTCATTTAATGTTAATAGGTTAATTAAATATCCAATCTTCAATTAATTGGTGTCCCAGATATATTTTTCAAACAAAGCTGTTCAAATCTCCAACGTTTAATTATAAAAGTGATAAGATATGCTAGATGCTATCAGACAATGCAGCACATATTTACTAAATATAATTTTAGTTAGAAAGTTCCCTGGAGCTGAACGTTATTATTCTCATTCCCGCGACTAGAGTTGTGCAACATTTCAAAAAAAGTCCACCAAAAAAAGTTACATAAAAATGTCATAGTTCACCAAGCATTAAAAGTCAATGTGCAGGTCACATGACCTTAATTTCTGGTCACATGGCCATTTATATTCATTTTCTCAAAATTCACACATTGGTTAACTTCGTCAAAAGTTCGTGAAAATTGTCTGAAAAACATTCAAATTAAGAGGAATTTAGCACAAAACTTTGAAGACATTTGTTGATTTCAGAGAAATGTTCCTTTGTATTTGTAGGTGAACTGTAAAAAGAAACAAAATGGCAGTCAGATTCATCAGATTGCAAGCTGCAATCTCACACGCCCATGACACTGTAATTTCCTCTTTGTCCACACGAGTGACACTGAGTAGGAAACAATATTGATTGCCCATAATAGAGAATATACTATTGCGGCCCCTTTTATTCTCCTACATTCTCGAAAAAATTCGGGGATGTTTTCCGTTTGTCACGCACTTTGCCGCGCGTCAGCCGATTCACTAGACAGCGCTAATCAATTGAAAACACACGCGGCGCCTAAAACGGCCGAAAACATGCCGCATCTGCCCGCGATTTTAAAAATCGCGGGGAAACGGCCGCAAGAGGCTAAAGGCGGCCGCCACTGTAAGTACATTTCTTTAGAATCTGAAGATTTCTGGACCTGAGAATAGCACATTTCAGACCCAGATGATGAAATAAAAACAACAAATACAATTGGTGGGGATAGCATACAAATAAAAAGGGGTGGAAAGTACTGAGGCAGGCCTGCACAACTCGTAAAGTACGAAGGGCCGAACTGCTCCAAGGAAAAATAAATTGGGCCGCACGGGTAAAATCATCATCATCATCATCATCATCTCTCCTCCAGCACCTATCATCATCATCCTCATATCTCCCCCAGAACCCAACACTATCAACCATTGCGATACTCCCCATCTATCTCTTATACCCCCATCTCTCCCCCTCACCCACACACAATACACCCCTCCACATCAAACACACAATACCCCCCTCCACATCAAACACACAATACCCCCCTACACACCACACACATCCCACCCCCCCTGCAGCTCACATCCCACCCCCCTGCAGCTCACATCCCTCTCCCCCCTTGCACCTCACATCCCTCTCCCCCCTTGCACCTCACATCCCTCTCCCCCCTTGCACCTCACATCCCTCTCCCCCCTTGCACCTCACATCCCTCTCCCCCCTTGCACCTCACATCCCTCTCCCCCCTTGCACCTCACATCCCTCTCCCCCCTTGCACCTCACATCCCTCTCCCCCCTTGCACCTCACATCCCTCTGCCCCCTTGCACCTCACATCCCTCTCCCCCCTTGCACCTCACATCCCTCTCCCCCCTTGCACCTCACATCCCTCTCCCCCCTTGCACCTCACATCCCTCTCCCCCCCTTGCACCTCACATCCCTCTCCCCCCTTGCACCTCACATCCCTCTCCCCCCTTGCACCTCACATCCCTCTCCCCCCTTGCACCTCACATCCCTCTCCCCCCTTGCACCTCACATCCCTCTCCCCCCTTGCACCTCACATCCCTCTCCCCCCTTGCACCTCACATCCCTCTCCCCCCTTGCACCTCACATCCCTCTCCCCCCTTGCACCTCACATCCCTCTCCCCCTTGCACCTCACATCCCTCTCCCCCCTTGCACCTCACATCCCTCTCCCCCCTTGCACCTCACATCCCTCTCCCCCCTTGCACCTCACATCCCTCTCCCCCCTTGCACCTCACATCCCTCTCCCCCCTTGCACCTCACATCCCTCTCCCCCCTTGCACCTCACATCCCTCTGCCCCCTTGCACCTCACATCCCTCCCCCCTTGCACCTCACATCCCTCTCCCCCCTTGCACCTCACATCCCTCTCCCCCCTTGCACCTCACATCCCTCTCCCCCCCTTGCACCTCACATCCCTCTCCCCCCTTGCACCTCACATCCCTCTCCCCCCTTGCACCTCACATCCCTCTCCCCCCTTGCACCTCACATCCCTCTCCCCCCTTGCACCTCACATCCCTCTCCCCCTTGCACCTCACATCCCTCTCCCCCCTTGCACCTCACATCCCTCTCCCCCCTTGCACCTCACATCCCTCTCCCCCCTTGCACCTCACATCCCTCTCCCCCTTGCACCTCACATCCCTCTCCCCCCTTGCACCTCACATCCCTCTCCCCCCTTGCACCTCACATCCCTCTCCCCCTTGCACCTCACATCCCTCTCCCCCCTTGCACCTCACATCCCTCTCCCCCTTGCACCTCACATCCCTCTCCCCCCTTGCACCTCACATCCCTCTCCCCCCTTGCACCTCACATCCCTCTCCCCCCTTGCACCTCACATCCCTCTCCCCCCTTGCACCTCACATCCCTCTCCCCCCTTGCACCTCACATCCCTCTCCCCCCTTGCACCTCACATCCCTCTGCCCCCTTGCACCTCACATCCCTCCCCCCTTGCACCTCACATCCCTCTCCCCCCTTGCACCTCACATCCCTCTCCCCCCTTGCACCTCACATCCCTCTCCCCCCCTTGCACCTCACATCCCTCTCCCCCCTTGCACCTCACATCCCTCTCCCCCCTTGCACCTCACATCCCTCTCCCCCCTTGCACCTCACATCCCTCTCCCCCCTTGCACCTCACATCCCTCTCCCCCCTTGCACCTCACATCCCTCTCCCCCCTTGCACCTCACATCCCTCTCCCCCCTTGCACCTCACATCCCTCTCCCCCCTTGCACCTCACATCCCTCTCCCCCTTGCACCTCACATCCCTCTCCCCCCTTGCACCTCACATCCCTCTCCCCCCTTGCACCTCACATCCCTCTCCCCCCTTGCACCTCACATCCCTCTCCCCCCTTGCACCTCACATCCCTCTCCCCCCTTGCACCTCACATCCCTCTCCCCCCTTGCACCTCACATCCCTCTCCCCCCTTGCACCTCACATCCCTCTCCCCCCTTGCACCTCACATCCCTCTCCCCCCCTGAACCTCACATCCCTCTCCCCCCTTGCACCTCACATCCCTCTCCCCCCTTGCACCTCACATCCCTCTCCCCCCTTGAACCTCACATCCCTCTCCCCCCTAACACCTCACATCCCTCTCCCCCCCTTGCACCTCACATCCCTCTCCCCCCCTGCACCTCACATCACTCTCCCCCCTTGCACCTCACATCCCTCTCCCCCCTTGGGTGGGTGACAGTGACTGGGTGACAGTGACTGGGTGGGACACAGTGACTGGGTGGGTGACAGTGACTGGGTGGGTGGGTGACAGTGATTGGGTGGGTGGGTGACAGTGACTGGGTGGGTGACAGTGACTGGGTGGGTGGGTGACAGTGACTGGGTGGGTGACAGTGACTGGGTGGGTGACAGTGACTGGGTGGGTGGGTGGATGCCAGTGACTGGGTGGATGGGTGGGTGACAGTGACTGGGTGGGTGACAGTGTCTGGGTGGGTGACAGTGACTGGGTGGGTGACAGTGACTGGGTGGGTGACAGTGACTGGGTGGGTGACAGTGACTGGGTGGGTGGGTGACAGTGACTGGGTGGGTGGGTGACAGTGACGGGGTGGGACACAGTGACTGGGTGGGACACAGTGACTGGGTGGGACACAGTGACTGGGTGGGACACAGTGACGGGGTGGGACACAGTGACGGGGTGGGACACAGTGACGGGGTGGGACACAGTGACTGGGTGGGACACAGTGACGGGGTGGGACACAGTGACTGGGTGGGACACAGTGACTGGGTGGGACACAGTGACTGGGTGGGTGACTGGGTGGGTGACAGTGACACTGACAGTGACTTGACAGTGACTGGGTGGGTGGGTGACAGTGACAGTGACGGTGGGTCGGTGGGTGACAGTGACTGGGTGGGTGGGTGACAGTGACTGGGTGGGTGGGTGACAGTGACTGGGTGGGTGACAGTGACTGGGTGGGTGGGTGACAGTGACTTGACAGTGACTGGGTGGGTGGGTGGGTGGGTGACAGTGACTGGGTGGGTGACAGTGACTGGGTGGGTGGGTGACAGTGACTGGGTGGGTGACAGTGACTTGGGTGACAGTGACTAACAGTGACAGTGACTTACCTTGACCCGGGTGGGTGCAGGTTGCCGCCGGACGCTTGCTCCTCCTGCCCCCGATATCGCTGCGGCAGCTGCCTGGGACGGGAGGTGGGCTTGGGGGATGGGGGGAGGAGGGCACGGGAGGTGAGCTCGTGGGGGACGCGAGAAGCTGGCCGCGGAGGGAAGCGGTGAGAAGCAGGCCGCTGGAGGAGCTGAATTATTTAATTATTACTTCCCCCTCCGCCCCACGTTGGGAGCAGGGGGGGGGAGCGGGCCCGCAGAGGAGTTGCGTGTTGCTTCCCCCTCCGCCCCACGTTGGGAGCAGGGGGGGGGAGCGGGCCCGCAGAGGAGCTGCGTGTTGCTTCTCCTTCCGCCCCACGTTGGGAGCAGGGGGGGGGAGCGGGCCCGCAGAGGAGCTGCGTGTTGCTTCCCCTTCCGCCCCACGTTGGGAGCAGGGGGGGGAGCGGGCCCGCAGAGGAGCTGCGTGTTGCTTCCCCTTCCGCCCCACGTTGGGAGCAGGGGGGGCGGGCCCGCAGAGGAGTTGCGTGTTGCTTCCCCCTCCGCCCCACGTTGGGAGCAGGGGGGGGGGGGAGCGGGCCCACAGAGGAGCTGCGTGTTGCTTCCCCTTCCGCCCCACGTTGGGAGCAGGGGGGGGGAGCGGGCCCGCAGAGGAGCTGCGTGTTGCTTCTCCTTCCGCCCCACGTTGGGAGCAGGGGGGGGGAGCGGGCCCGCAGAGGAGCTGCGTGTTGCTTCCCCTTCCGCCCCACGTTGGGAGCAGGGAAGGGGGGGGCGGAGCGGGCCTAGCGCATGCGTGCCGGGACCGCAGGGAATCGGCGCCATTTTTTTTTTCAAAGTTTTTTTTTTTTTCCAAAGTTTATTTATTTATTTATTTATTAAATCTCAACGAGGGCCGCACAGAGAGGCCAGGCGGGCCGCATGCGGCCCGCGGGCCGCGTGTTGTGCAGCCCTGTACTGAGGGAACATTGGGACATGAGAGCAATGGAGGGGAGAGGGAGCTATGAGGGAAGTGGGACAAATGCAAGATAAAGGGATAGGTAAAATCAGTAACTTTACCAGGATAGGAGAGATGACTGCTCAAGATGGCTGCTGGTACAAAAAGACAGCATGCTGGTCTGGGCTGATGGGAAATTTACTGGGACAATACCACCTGGCAAGGGGATGGGGACAGTGATGGGATTCAAAATGTTTAGCAACAGGGGGAGAGAGAGAGAAGGGGGGAGAAAGAGAGAGACGGGTGGGGGGAGAAAGCGAGAGACGGGGGGAGAGAAAGAGAGAGACAGGGGGAGAGAAAGAGAGAGACAGGGGGAGAGAAAGAGAGAGACGGGGGGAGAGAAAGAGAGAGACGGGAGGAGAGAAAGTGACCAGGGAGGGGAAGAGAGACCGGGGGGAAGAGACACCGGGGGGAGGGTGGGTTAGAGCGACCGGGGGGGGGGGGGTTAGAGAGACCAGGGGGAACCAGTGCAAATAAGTGCAGCCTGCAACCAGTGCAAATACAAATGGACACATGCAAACTACACAAGCAGGCAAACTGCACAGGACACAGAAACAGGCAGACAGGACACACACACAGAACACAGCCCCCCTCACATCTCTTCCAGCCCCCCCCCACATCTCTCACATACCCCTCTCACATCTCCCCCAGCCCCCCTCAAATCTCTCCCAGTCCCCCTCACATCTCACCCAGACACATCTCACATAGCCACCTCACATCTCTCCCAGCCCCCCCCTACCCCCACATCTCAGGTTGTCTATTGGGGTATACTGCATATTTTGGAGCAGGACGTTTGGTCACATCCTTCTCCGCAAACCTCGGTGCAATGGGATGTGACACATGTTGACTTCTCTTTTCCTTCCTCCCCACCATGTTTTGCCATGGAGGAAGGATTGCTGAGTTGGTCAAGTGTCAGCGCCTCTGGATGAAGAGATGTTACATGCTTATCACTGTTGCACACTGTACATTTGATGGCTTCTTTACAGTCTTTTAATATATGAGTTATGGAAGAGCAGCACCTGAAGCAAACTCCAAATTCTCTGAGTAGGTTCTTGCGTTCCTCTATGGGCTTCATCCTAAACTCAAAACACCTTTTAAGCGGGTGTGGCTTCTTGTGTATGGGGCATTCCCTGTTTGGGTCACCTGTCTCCCTGCTTGGAGCGGTAAAATGATTGGGACGTGTAGATGTTTTAGAAGACACGTCTGTCCTGTGGACCGAGATAGGCTTTCTGGTGCTGCCGTATATTCTCACTTGTCCTTCATTCTTTAGGTTGCTTGCACTGGATGTTGTTAATGTACCTAGGATGAAGCTGGGATAATTTTTTGTTTTGGCTGCTTCACGAATAAAGCTCAAGAAGAATGAGAAGGGGGGGAAGGTGACTCGCTTCTCCCTTTTGTATTTTGAACCCTGCCAAGACCATCTTTCTTGGAGGTTGTAAGGTAGCTTCTCCACGATGGGTTTCAGTCCACGAGCGGAGTCTAAGACGTTGAGACCTGACAGAGATTGATCTGCTCTTGAAGACTCCAATTCCTGCAGCAGATCTCCGAGCTCTCGTAACTTCGAATAGTCTTTGACTGTGGTTCTGGGGAAGTTGTCGACTCTCTTGAAAAGTGCATCTTCGATTACCTCTGGGCTACCATAGCATTTCTCTAGCCTTTCCCATACTAAATAAAGACCTATTTAGGAGCGACTTACATTGTCTGCCTTGAGCCTCTTCGCATGCTCTGCAGATTCTTATTCAACCCTTTGGTTAGCAGGCTGAGTTCTACACTCGCAGAGAACCCTCGACTCCTGATTGCGTCCTTGAATATGGACTTCCATATTCTGTCATTCTTAGGACGGTCGTTGAAATTGGTAAGTCGTGTTTGCACTATTTCACGCTGGATCATGTACGTGCCTATGTCTGTTAGGCCTGATGCAATGTGTTGGTCTTGCAGAGGATGTGGTCGGTCGCGTCCTGGTATGGTGTCCTGTCCGCCGTCTATCTTTGCAGCGTTGGATTGTAAGGTCGAGTGGGGTTGATCGTACGTCTTTGACCTATGTGTGGAGTGTGCATTTGGTGCAATGGTGGTGGCCGGGAGGGACCTTGCAGTCGCCTCTTCCTTGGTGTGGATGTGCGATGACTGCTGGTTAGTGTGGGGAGCTGTGTTTCTCCATGTGGGCATACCTGGATTGCGAGCTTGTTGTAGTGCATCCCTATGCGTGCGGGCGTGTGGATCACTGCTGTGGCTGCAGCTATTCCGGGTAGTGTATGCCTTTAAAGAAACAGCATCTTCTCCATGTGGACTTTGCAAGGCTTCGGCATCTGTGATATCCTCCTCATCATGTAGTGATGGTGTGCTGGTGTTTACGCTGGGAAGGCTCCTCACATAGGCTTTAGTGCATTGGGCTGGATCCTCTGAGGCAATCCGACAGTACAATCGCTCCCCGCCATCCTGTCATGCGGCTGCTTCTAAGATTTTGGCTTGGGCTGCGGTGGCGTCCTCTTCCTTACTTAGGGCTTCTAAGTCTGTGTCCAACTCGGCCTTCCTACGTGCAGTGGCTGCGGCCCTCTGCTTCTCCTCTTCTATGTGCGCTCTCTCTAACATCATGGCGGCCTCTTTCCGACCATATTCGGCCCTAGCACCTGCGGCCTCTGCGGTGGCTCGATCCTTGGTAGCGGGTGTGCTTGCGCTAGATGCGTTAGATCGCGGTGATTTTGCTGACCTTGATGAATGCCTGGATGCGCTGGAGTGCTGTGATGCGGTCTCCAGCAAAAGGTCTTTTCTCTGATCTTCTGCTTCCGTGATAGCGGTCTGCACTACACCGTCACGTTCTCGTAGGCTATCTTCAGTATTTGTTTTTGCCAGGTAGGAGAGATAGGCCCATAATAGCATTTGGTAAAGCCTATAGCATTACCTTAGTTGTGCAATAGCTTGCTTAATCTGTGTTTCTTGATCGCTAATATGTGTGGCATTACACATTTCAAGTTCAGTATTTTCCAAGGCATTTTCTAACTTGTCGCGGTGCGCATCAATGTCAGTTTCATACCTTTCGCGGGCCTTGTGTGTAAGTGTAACTGCCCGCTTAGGCATGGCGCCTTCTTGCGTCTGCTGCAGTTGTGTAGCGGTCTCAGCGTCTGAGTTGTCACTCTCATGCATGGTTCTGGTGAGGGTCTAAGTTCTGTCATGCTGCAGGTGTATGTAGGCCTTTAGCCAGTGCGTGTGGCGTGCGGTCTGTTAGCTGCGTCAGCGATGGACGACTGTCTCAGATGGTGCTGGTCAGTGTCCTGCAGCAGTCACCGTAGCGATAGCTGTACTTACAGGTGTCCGTGGCTCTGATCCGTGTCTTGGCGGATGTCCGGTGTGTGGCCCTTGGTAGCCATAGCCGTGGGGACGTAGCGCAGGGGTAGGTGTGATGGCTGTACCTCACTGTGTAGCTGTGCAGAGCTGCAAACTCAGTCAGGATATGAGAATGACAGTGCTGTGTATAATGCAAAGATCTGTGAAGCAGTGCTGCAGCTTCTGTGTCTGTGAAACTGTTGTTAAAGCTGCAGGCTCTGTATAGCTGTGTAGAGCTACTTGCTCTGTATAGCTGTCTCAGCATGTCTCCTGTAGAGTTGAATATTACTGATTTTTACTGTTCTGGACCAAGCACACCCTGAGAGCTGCTTAGGGACAGACAGGTTAACCCAATCCCATATATCAAGCAAGGGGACCTACTTACGTGCTGAAGTGTTTATTTGGGGCAACAACATACAAATAAAAAGGGGGAAAAGGAATGAGGGAACACTGGGACATGAGAGCAATGGAGGGGGAGCCATGATGGAAGTGGGCTAAATGCAATATATAGTGCTAGGTAAAAATCAGTAACTTTACCAGGATAGGAGAGATGACTGCTCAAGATGGCTGCTGGTACTAAAAGACAGCATGCTGGTCTGGGCTGATGGGGAATTTACTGGGCCAATACCACCTGGCAAGGGGAAGGGGAGCAGTCCATCCTGGTAAAAGGCAGGGGGGTTGCCAAGACAACTGGCTGTAGCCAAGAAAACCACAACGGTTTGCAACATTGTTGCAACAGCTAGGCTGAGGAGTGCTGACAGCCTGAAGACAGAGAAAAAACACAATCCTGTTCCAAGACAGATTGAGCCACCTGTGCTGACACAGGGATGTCATGAAAATCTGACCTGTTGGTGGCCCTTGTGGAATGGTGTTGCCCATCCCTGGGATAGCCGCTTTAAAACCCTTCTTTCTACAGAAAGCCGACATTTTTAGCTACTTTTTCCTGAGATTGATTGATAAATGCCAAAAAGGATGAGGGAGACTAAAGAGATTTTCTTTAATATGCATTGATTTTGATTATTTTCTTGAATGAGTTTTGTTTCTTGCATTCTGTGTGCTTGTGTGAGACTCAAGACCGAGGAAACCTAAACACTATAAAGCATTAGCTTGACAATAAAAGCATATTCTTTTGATCAGTCATTGATTTTTTTTGAAGCACATTTTGTACTGGTAAACACGCACATGTCTAACAGCAGTAAAAACAAATACATTAGAAATTATAGGTGCATAATGTATAAACGCTAAAACAAATAAACAATAAAAACGAATAGTGATATAGAAAGTAACCCAAAAATAGTAATGATGGTATATCTAAAATATATTTTTTATTTTATAAAAAGATAGACATCTCCCAATAGAAAAATATGTTATATTCACAACCAGAAAAACAAAACACATGGGTTATTACATAGTGATATTGGTAAGAGATGATAGTTCAGATTAGAAATTTAACAGTCCAAGTTAATAAAGGGTGACATTACTAATTAGAAAAATCTCTGTTCAACCTTGTAAATAATTAGGTTGCGTCCCCGCTAGCGCTGAGCGGGCGGCACTTGGCGAGTTCACTTTGTGCAAAGTGAATTCTCACGTCCCGGCTCACATGGCGCATGGGCACACACACGCTCAATAGGCCCCACATGCAAACCCCCCGCGCGCGCTCATGCTTGGAGAGTTGGTGATGTCCCCACTCAAGCATGAGCGTGGTCAGCGCCAGTGGGGCCACAGCCTTAGGGAGAAGTCCAGATGATTCCCATAGTAAATCCAGAAATACAGTAACTTGAATGAATGGGGTGCAAAAGAGGAGAGAGAAAAACAAAATAAAAAACACACAAATAGAATGGATAAAATAATCTCATCTGTATTAGACTTTCTTTTAAAGACTGTCTCTGCAATGTTAGCTGGAAAGGTGCATTGTAACTGCATTGCATGGAGATGCATGTGTGGTATGCTGGAGGCTCTTGCTGTAAGCACTGACCTCGGGGAAAGCGATCTTCTGTTTGCAGCCCACTTGCATTTCCACGTTTTTCACATCAACACCTGTGCTGTCATATGTCGTTGAGGACATCAATGCTATACCGCTCTCTGTTGCTCAATGCAACGGTTTCATGGATAATAGAACCGCTTCTTCAGAGAGTTTAGAAGCACACCTGGTTTGAGAATTTTTTTTATACAGTTTGTAGCAGGGGGTCTCCTGAGCTGAACCACGTTAATTTCTGCCCCTGTGACACAGGACATTTACCCCGCCAATATGGAAACCCCAACTAGCCCATCCAGAATACTTACAGATGCACCATATGCGAAATAGGACATTTAGTCGCTGCTGTCTCGACCAAGTCTCTGCCGGAAGCCGTGAAATCATCCCTTGCGGCTTCCAGTCCTGCGTGACTGTGACATTTAAACCTGCGAAGCTGCTACCTGCACGCCCTGCAGAGGTATGTATCTCAGGGAGCAGGGGTCCCTGGAGATTAAATTACCGCGGTTTAGATCCGGAGACCAGCTGCTTCCCACCTAAGTGGGGGGAAACATTTTTTTGGACAGCATCTGCTCCTTTAGTGGTCATTAGCCTGTGAAGGCAGATACAGTATTCCGGAGTCTGATTATCCTTTTATATGGGGCTGATAATTCAAAATAGTGCTAAATTAACTCACAATGGCCGCACATAATCAAAAAACATCAGAAGTAAATGACAACATTTTAAGTGTGTGTATAAATGTCATGTCTATCTATCTATCTATCTATCTATCTATCTACCTATCTATCTATCTTTCTAAAGCTGTCCCCACCACTCCAATCTGTTGTATTAAAATAAATTCCATTCTAAAATACGGTAATCCTGTTGTGACTTATTTGTGAAATCTAAGAAATGGTCAGACACTATGTATTTCCACTCCCTTTTCTAGATTGCACCATATTGCACATTGCAACGTCAGTAATACCAGCCTTACGCTGATGAGAACCAATAGGTTGAAACAGCTGCATGTGATTACAGTAGGTTTAAGATTTGGGGTTTTTAGGATAAGGGTTAAGGTTACTCATTTACCTTAGCGTCGAAACGCCAGTGGTCATGGCGAAACAGCCACGACCAAATGTCCTGGACAGACTTTAATGTCCGTAGGTATGATAGGAGTTATCAATTGTTTTGAATTTGTTTCTTTTTTAAAAAGTAGTCATAGGGTTTTAGGGTAGGATATTGTAGGTCCTAAACGTGGGTAATTGTTTACATCTTACCATGTTTTTTTCAATGTACCTGTGATAGTAAATTGCTTACTATTAAATTGAGTTATAAGTGCAACATGACCATCTATACGATTCTTTTGTAAAACTATTCTTGTAATAATACTATTGCTTTTGATAACTTGCCATTTGTTCAATAATGGAATTATCATAAACATTATCTGAATATTTTTTTCTGAAAGCACATAATTCTCCATAGAAAGTTGATTCTAAAGTGCAGTTTATTTTTAAAAGTAAGAAAATTCGGAACAAAACGTTGTTCAATGAATTTTTAAGACGATTGCTTGATGCCATAATGTAACTGTTGGTGCCAATATGTATTAGTCTTTATAGTATCAGATACAAAAATTCAATGTTGTCTCTACTATATTATTGAGAAAAACACACACCAGAATTTGTATTATTTAAAAAGGAAAGAGCATATTTACATAACCATTACAAATATAGAGAACATCATCAATGTATCCTGGTGCTCTGAGTAAGTATTATTGCTCCACATGTTAAGATCCCCCTATTTGCTTAGGAACAGCCGGACACAATTGGAAGAAAATCTGGTACCCATGGCTATACTACACGTTTGAAAATAAAACAATTCAAATGTGAATAATGATGGTTAAGAAGAACTCAAGTTTGTCGTGCCCTGAAAAAAAAAAATAATAATAATATATACAGTATACATATATATATGTATATATATATATATATGTATACTGTATATATAAATATATATATATTTATACGACTAGGTAAACAGTACTTGACACTATAAACACACATACAACTTCCAGCCTTTTCCTATTGTACTTTTATTTTGCATAATCAGTCATTAAACTGAAACTTTGTGAAACAATAGAACTGGAAAAATAACAACTGGCAACTTCTTGGTTTACAACTTCTACCCCGCTAATGACAAACTTAGTGGTGGGGGCAGGATTATTAGTTCGTTTTTCTGATCTAATACCTACTATACTGCTCGGGGGGAAAAAAAGAATCTAGCAGCCATCAAAGAAAATACAGTATTAACTGAAGTAATGCCTAAGAGCTAGAGGAAAGCCTAAACTCCGGCATGCAAATCCATAAGGTTTCTTCCATGTGGCAGCAAAAAACCTACAGTATACAGAAAAAAACACATGTACAGTATGTTAGTAGTGCTGAGCAAAACACATGTACAGTATGTTAGTAGTGCTGAGCAAAACACATGTACAGTATGTTAGTAGTGCTGAGCAAAACACAACCCAAGGACTGAAGCTCTACACTACGGTTAAGTCTGTAGCCACTTGAAGCAGAGATCTATAGGGAGACCCAAAATGTCTTACTAGCCACAGAAAAGCTTAATCACCACATACACTGGCGACACACTTTATTCGAGCTCGGCTAGTCCCACGAATTCGGGTATACCCGGGTGTATTGAGGTTTGTGACTGTTTTCTGCCCGAGTGCATTGAGGTATTTTCCATGCAGGGATTGAAGCATTTTATTCCCGCTGGCTGCAATACTGCACAGTATATATATATATACTGCATTACAATTCATGAATTTATGCCATCTGGTAGACACGCGAAGCATTGCAGCCTATTAAATCCTAATCATTATCATTTAACAGATCAGCCGCCCGTCAGCCAGGCATGAACCCAGGCTGGGAAGGCAAACACAACGGGGCTTGTCAGAGGTGAGGAGCGGCGCATTCCAGGTATCTGCCAGGTACATACTGGGTATTTGCTCGAATAAAGTGTGTCGGTGCAATAGACCGAGCCCTGGAAGAAATGTAATTCGGAGCAAGCTGGCTCGGTTCATGGGCCGAGCAAACAACTGAGTGAAGGGGCTACAAGCAATTCTGAGCAAAGCAAAGCCAGCTCTAACAGCGCACAATGGCTGAAGTAGCAGCACACAATAGAGCTGTTGAAACAGACATACAGTTATGGGTCTGCAGAGAGCCATGTAACCGCACACAGAGAGTAAATGCCGCATCAACAGGGCCCATAATCAAACTCATTAGCAAGTTGAAGGCCCAATTACTAAAACTGCTCTAAAACTGTAAGTATTTTGGGAACAAACAGGTCCCTGGAGCTGAAAATATCATGGTTCAGTTAAAAACCGCATTTCCTCGATTGTAAGACGCCATCGATTGTAAGATTTTGCCCTTACAATCGAGGAAAATTACTTTTTCACTTACCATGTTTCAGGAGAGGTCCCATGTCAGCGGAGGATGAAGCAGGTGGCAGTGGCAGGAGAGGTCCCACGTCTGCAGATGGTTTAAGATGGACAGTGGACGAATGCGGCAGCGGGAGTGCGGAAGCGGCGGCAGGCCAGGTCCCAAGTCTGCAGGTCAATGAAGATAAGAAGACAGCGTCCGGTGGCGGCAGGAGATCATAATAGAAGGAGAGCTGAGCAGGAGCGAGCGGCACAGGGGAACGGCTTGGGAGGTGCACACTGAAATCGGAAGTCGGACACCGGTCAACTTCCGGTGTTACAGTGTGCACCTCCCAAGCCGTTCCCCTATGCTGCTGTGCTACTGATCAGCTCTCCTGCTATTATGATCTCCTTCTGCCGCCGCCAACGCACGCCCGCTGTCTTCTTATCTTCATTCACCTGCCGACGCCGCAGCACACATGCCGCACTCCCGTCCGCTGTTCATCTTCAACCATCTACAGATGTGGGACCTCTCCTGTCGCCACCCGCTTCATCCTTCACTGACATGGGACATCTCCTGAAACATGGTAAGTGAAGAGAGGGAGTTAGTACTGCAGACACTTTTTTTTTTCATTTTAATTTTTTTTAAATACATCGATCCTTAGACGCACCCCGATTTCAGACATGTGAAAATCGGAAAAAAGGTGCATCTTTGAATTGACGAAATAGGGTATATATATATATGTGTAGCCCTGGCTGGTTTTGGGCTACAAGTCTGCCCTCCTCCTGACAGTAATCCCTAGTAAGGGTAGGTGCCAGGAGTAATCATGGGTTTTCCCCACACCTTTGCAGCTCAGTGAGTCAGAGAAGGTAGTGCAATCAGGCATGGTGTCCAATCAGGGGCAAGGGTCTGGTTCTTACTGGAACTGACTTAAGGAGCTGCACTTCCTCAATTTAGCCAGTTGCCTCTACCCCTGAGAGAGGCTAGTCTTTCCAACCCAATAGTGCAGGGTTCTGCTTACTGATGCCCTCCCTGCGGGTAGAGGTGAAAGACTATTCCCCTTACCCTACCAGAGGGTAAGGGAAGAGCAAGGACAGCTCCTGGTGGCCAGTGGCCGGGAGTGTAGGTCCAGGGACATCCTAAGGGTGAAGACCCTGCTGCTGAGAATTGATTTCGGTGTAAGCTGAACACTCTCTTTGATTGGTGTGAGAGTAACAAGAATAAACAACACCTGTTTTCACATACTCCTTGCCCGAGACTGAAATCTATCAGGAAGGAGAAGAGATAAGTTCTCCTGCAGAGATTTTTCCCCACATCTCTGGGGGCTGCAAGAGATGGAGGTGTGCTGTCACCGTGAGTACGATTCGGGTAATGCCCCAGAAGCCTGTCCTGACCTCCCCTATAACACCAGGCGGGAGACTCAGGGCCACTGTTTATCAGCAGGTATGCACCACACTACGATGAGTAACCAGTGTAGTATTTCCCACAACAGACCCTATCTGAGATTGGGGGGGGGAATAGGGTTACATAGATATATATATATATATATATATATATATATATATATATATATTTCTGTTTTCTTTAAATGAACAGCCGGGATTGCTGTATTCATTAAACATATATCTTTAGTGTACAGATGTAGCCAGCTTTAATTTCCCTATTGATAAAGCAGAATATTAGCGTTTCAATACAATTCCATGGCAGTGATAACACAGGATATCCAAGAATATCCCATCATAACACGCCAGTGGGAGCAACAACAATGGCTACATCTTTACAATAAAATTCATAAACAATAGCATTCTTTCTTGTTTTGTCTTCCTTTGTTTAATTGCATACATAGTTTTTGCTTTTCTCCCTGATGAATGTAATGTCAGGAATGAGACTGCAAAGCCTAAATGGCTTCGTCCTGACTTCAGAGGAAAAACTCATTCCTTTTATACATTTAATTTTTCAAAACGCCTTTAAATTACCTTTAAATGTTTATATTTTAAATAATTTCCATGGCAGCTGCTATTCATAGTATGAGGACTTGAAATTTTTAGATGCATATGTGAAGGCAACACATAACTAAGGCAATGCAAAATATCATTAACTTCAAAGAACACATAATATTAATGTCACTAAAAAGGTTCCAGGATTTAGTAGGTCATGGAATAACATTAAAAACAAACTAGATCAAAGTATGTTGGGCTCATATGTGGAATGAAAGTAAAGTACAGTAGTAATCACAAGTCCTTTATCCCCTGTACCCAATTTTTCAACTCTATCTGTCCATGAAATGTCTGTGAATTGACTGTTTAACCCTGTTCTTTTAATGTAACAATGTATCTTTATAACTCTGTGCCCAGGACATACTTGAAAACGAGAGGTAAGGCCTCGGGCATGGTCAGCGCTTATGCGCTGACCCGTGCTGCTGCTCGGCACTGAGCCCCTGCAGCCGCAATGAGAGCGGCTTTAGCAGGGGCTCGCACAAGCGTCAGCACGCTTGGGGAAGCGTGTGTCTGACGGCGTTTTGAAATTTCCCCGCTTGCCGTAGCGCAGGGCCGGTCACGTGAGCGGTTCGCCCAATGAGGGCGAACCAGCTCCGTGACGTCACTGTCCCGCCCCCGTTCCCTGACGGCGCGTTGTGTAAGGCCAGGGAAAGCACCGCTTTCCCTGAGCCTCAGCGCGCTTCCGCACTGTTTGGGGCACAATGTCCCAGGCCTAACTCTCAATGTATTACTTCCTGGTAAAACATGTTTATAAATATATATAAATAGTAGTGTAATTGTTCTGTCCTCGGCTCCCTGGGGCTCACTGAGATTTTACAGACAGGTAAACTAGCCTCCTTCTTTATGCAAATAGAGTCCTTCTTGGATTTCTGATAAACTTTATTAATGAATACAGAAATTAAAAGAAACTTTGTTGATGTATAAATTAGGGGAAGGTGAAAAAACAATGCGATCACAGGGTCAGCAATATGGGGTAGACCACTAGTAATGAAAAAGGTTGATACATCAGCCTTACACCAGGTAATAAGGCAGGCCTACAGTATACCAAGTGTTAGGGATTTAGGCATATACCACAATCTAAGGGGGCAGAGACGGGGGAACAACAGGCAGAAATGACAGCTAGGGACTTTATACTGCACGGAACTAGGGCAAAGGTCACTGCAGTCATAGGAAAAAGAAAAACACATGCAGAGGACAGAACAGTAATTGTATGTGAAAGCGCAGGCAAGCCATTGTTCTACCTAAAGAAATTAAGGTTAAAATCCATGGATTAGAAATTAACACTTTGAGGTACACAACAGTACTAAATTAAATAAGTATCCGATGCTTAAAGTTCCATAATAAATGAGCAGATATGCTAATGAATCGGTTACGTATAAATGTTAAATGTTGGTAGTGATTGCTACTACTTTAGTGATTGGATTGTTGACTGTAGAGTTTCTTTTCTGAACCAATAACAAGTGTAGCTTTTTTAGGCACAATGTAAAGGAGTTCTATTATAGTAAATATACTTTCTAATGAATCTCCTTGAACGTTCGAAATGTCCAGCCTTGTTAAAATACATACAGAAAACGTGGGTTAATGGTTAAATCTTTTCTATTACGGGTGTACCAAGCGGTATTGCGCCCATTGGCAGATGCTACGGCATGTTCGCCCTGCCACCTTCTTGCACGTGGCTAATTCAAAATGACATCCTCTTCTCTCGCTGGTGCGTTGTGTATGTCCCACTGCAAAGCGTCAGCGGAAGTAATGATGTCTACTACACCTGTAGTAGGCAATAATAATTTAAATTGTGCATTAAAGACTCAACCACAAGTGGTTTAGTGAATAACAGCAAGTGTGCAGTGATAATGTCCATCTCGTTTTGAGTAAGAAAGATCCCCCATGCTCTGTGGAGTCTGACTCATAGATAATTTGCTTATCTAACAGTTAGGTGTGTGCTAGCATCAATCCCCCCCCACAAATCTCTATTTTTCCTAAAGGGAAACATCGCAAATTTCTATATTTTTTGGCAGCAATGAGTCAGGGTAATACTGTTTACTTCAGATAAAGCCAAACAGAATTTTGTGAACACCGAAGGAGCGACTAACCTTACTAAGATCTGCCAATATATTATACAACTAATGTTCAGTAAAGGTAGCCAAAAACATGTAATTCGAGCTACGAAGAAGGCAGTTCTCAGCTTAAGTTGAAGATAATATGATTTAGGATGTCTGGTCACCTGTATTATTTTATAGTTAGGGAATGTGCCCCTTCTAGTCATAGCCCATAGAAATGGTCAGAACGTTAGTTGTCTGCACTGAAAGATTAAGGATGCATGGTACACCAGGTGGGATCCTTTTAAATAAAGGGTTCCAGAGCCATACTGACCATTTCTAAATGCGAGCCCCTTCTGATGCCTTGGGATAAGGAGGGTACAACTTAGCGTGATGGGATATGTATCATTAACAGTACGTGTAGCTGTACCACAGGTCCTGGTGGGAAGGCGGTAAATCCAAATACAGGGACAGCAAATATCATGCAGACTCAATTGTTAAGGTACCACGTCCGAACATCCTTTGGATAGTGATGAGAGCTACCAGGGAAGAATATCCCATGCATCTGTATTATTTCACACTCATTATTGTCTAAAGAGAAGATGTAGAACATAATCGAGGCAATGAATAAAGCTCTTGTTTGTACCAATAAAGTTCATGGCGCCCTTCATTACCACCTTTTAGCATACACACCCAGCCAGCCCGAATGCCAGCACCGTGAGAAGGTAAATAGAGACACTGAGCACCACTGTAAATAAGATACCTCAATGTAGCACTCCTTTTGAGCCAAGAGAGGTTACATGTAGAATAATGAAACCTAATCAAATCTCTTTCCTTGCCTCCACTAAACACGCCAAATTAGTGCAAGAGTTCAAATTCCTCTGCCTTTTTTGCTTTGAAGAACTTTTAATATGCATTCTCACATTTTGATCATGTACAACAGGCCTACACAACACCAGTCCTCGAGGGCCACAAACAGGCCAGGTTTTCAGGATATCCCTACTTCAGCACAGCTGGCTCAATTAGTGGCTCAGTCATACTGCTCAGTCATACTGAGCCAGCTGTGCTGAAGTAAGGATATCCTGAAAACCTGGCCTGTTTGTGGCCCTCGAGGACTGGAGTTGTGCAGGCCTGATGTACAAGGTTAGAGAACAGCTTTGCTTGGTGTTGCTCATGGTACAGTGATGATGAAAAAGAAGCTTGGGTATGTAGAGAAAGTGATACACTGTATACAAATCATCAGCAGAAAATTGGGAGAATGGAAAATATGCCAATTAGTTCCAGAATGACATCTACTGTATTAGTCACAATGTTTTGTTACATTACAATATTATTTTATATTTGTGTGTCTTCCAAATAATTTTATGGTACACATAAAGAAGTACTGTTATAGTAATGTTATTGAAGTTAATTTACACCAGTTGTCATTTTCCTTTTTCAATAGCAATACAATTTTATTTGGAAATCCTTTATCTAAACAAATAATTTCTGTCTAAGATGACTGAAATGCCAAAGGTGACATGGTTAACGATATTGTTCATCGTTGGAGTTATCATGCTTTGTTTTTTCTTAAGGGGGGGCACTTCCACTCAAGTTTTGGCTCTAAAAATAATAATGTGTTTTTGATGAGGATTTCATTCTAAATTATATTCATGTTTTGGTTCTGTTTTTGCCCAAAATCGATTTGTCTTTGTTTTTACCAAATTATGGAAATAACTCAAAATAAGCATGAAAATGCAAAAATTAGATCGTTAAGCATGAAAAGGTTGATCAAATCATAAAAAACAGTAAGGAAACTACAACAATAAAGCTGGAGAACTTAAAATAATTTGTTTGATAAGACATAGTATAAAATATCAACAGAGGGGTTATGGTTCTAAAACGGTTAAGGGTTTTGTATTTGGTTTTGGAGTGAGAGTCTGGTAGGTTCTGATTTCCAACACCCAGTTTTCCTTAAATCATTTTGTTGAATGTATTTATTAGTCATATTGGACACATAAAGTACATATGCTCTAATTATGTTATACATACTTAAAACACAGTGATATCAGTGAATTAGTTTAACTTACATGGAAATCCTTTTCTTCCAAAATTTCTTTCCTCCATCTCACGAAAAACGCAGCGCAAACATACAGATGGAAGTGGGAAAATCCTTCAGGTTCAGACTAGGGGAAAAAAACGAAAATGTGTTACATAAGGGACTTTAAATTGTTTTAAATACTCTGCACAAGATGGTTATTTCCCCTCTCCCCCCCTTTTATCTCTTTTTGTACCCTACCCCCCATTTCACTGTTGAAAACGTTAAAAAAATATAAGTTTACATTTTTTTTTAATATATGTGTGTGACTTGATTAAGTGTAAGAAGTGATCCCAGATACCATACTGTTCCACCCCCCCCCCCCACACACACACACACACACATAAAATTAAAAAATTATAAGGAACTTTATATACAATTCTACATAGCGAGAATGAAGGTGACACATTATGCTCATTATTATATTAGTTCATTAAAAGTGTAGTTCCTCCCAATATGACTTATATTCAGTGGTATCCTTTATAGCAGATTACTAAACATTTAGCATTTTTTTTTCCTGGCTATATTTGATTCCATTTTTTATTTAAAAGCCTGCAGTGACTGTTCACAATGCAACTCCTGCAATTTATGCTAATTTACTACACTTCTCCAGGCAGCACAGAGCTACTTTTTATGCTGACTACAAAGCATATCATCTGATCTTATTCTTCTTACATGAGGTTCTTTCAGTTCTTCTAATGTTATCAAGTGAGTTATGATTGGCAACCGTACTAATTTAGGCGCGGGGCTCATTTCTGATTAAAGCAGCAATCCTGCTTCCTTTTTCTTACATTTGCTTTTAAAATTTGCTTTATAGGTTTGAAGCAGAGCGTCTCCGGAGATGAACCGGGTTAATTTCAGCTCCGAGGAGCCCCTGCTTCTCGAGCTACTTAACTCTGTAGGGATGCCAGGAGCAGCTTGGTGGGGCTATCGAAATGACGGCTTAAATTTCCCGCATCACGTGGTCCAATACGAAGCTGAGACACCATTCCTTGCGGCTTCCTATTGGCCCACGTGACCGGCACATTTAAAACCAGAGCAGGAGATATTGGTAGCACCTACAGAGGTAAGTAGCTCCGGAAGCAAAGGGTCCCCAGAGCTGAAATTAACAGGGTTCAGCTCCAGAGAGCACCTGCTTCCCAGCTATAAAAAAAAAAACCCTGCTGTTTTATAAAAAATGTTCTGTTGTTTTAATATAATACACTGTATTATTGGTAATCAGGGAAAATAGAGGTAAAAACAGACATCCAATTGCACCGTATTGTGAAGAAATATTTAACAAATATAAAACATGCATGGGGAACTGGTCTTTTAAGATAACCTATATTATGGTGAATTGTTTTGTCACTGTTCAATACCGTTCGGCATACGTATGAAATCACTTTAATTAAATATATACCCTAGACTTAAATATATCTGACATGTTTGGATTCGAAGAGCTGACTTCAACAGTGGCAATCTTTGTAGTGGCTCATTGATTTCATTTATTAAATGAATCTGTGATGAATGAGAATGTTACATTACCAACACCATGTGACTGTATATTAATAACAGTACAGTACATGACTATTGTATGTGACCCTTAAATGTCCTCCCTTGGCTTTCTTTGTGCTCATACTGTAAAACATACAATGCAGATTATGTACTAGCAACATAAATCTGCCCTGGTTTTAAAGATTCCATTATGCAGCTGTAGCCAGACTTGCTATCCTCGGTGCTGCCGGACCGCAGTGCAGCCCTTGCGATCACGGCCCCGTAAACAGAAAGCGGCACGGGAGGATTAACTCAGCAGGGGTCCCCACTTCAGGAATAGGACCACCGCAGCGTTAATTGTACCAAGCCAGCCACCAGCCTGTAAGAACTGCGCAGAGGAGTCCCAGAGAGACGCAGTCTGTCTCCCTGAACAGCTATTACAGGAGCAAGTAATGCGCGTTTTATTATTTTTTTTTACATAGGTTTGAAGCTGGGGGACTCCAGAGCTGAACCCCATTAGGGTTCACGTAATGTGCCAAAGGAAGCTGCAACGTCATCTGTTGAGGCTTCCTATTGGTCCACGTGACCAGGGGCTTTAAACTTTGCTGAGATACCAGAACCCCCCTTTGAAGGTCTGTATCTCGGGAAACAGGGGGGCCCGGAGCTGAAATGAATGGGGTTCAGGTCCAGACACCCGCTGCTCGAACCCTATGTAATTTGTTTTTTATAAAAAGCACATGAATTACTCCTTTAAGAGCTGCTCGGGAAGACACAGAGGGACTGCTTAGCTCTGGGACTCCTCCGTGTAGTTCTCATAGACTGACTGGCCCGGTAGGATGAATGCTGCGGGAGTCCCGCTTTAATCCTCCCAGGCCGCAAAATTGTCTGTTTTTAGGGCCGTGGACTTCGGCGTGCTTGTCTGCAGGGCCGGGGACAGCAAGTCTGGCTACATCTGTACAATCTGACTTTTGTACTCATCAGTTAAAGTCTTGACTACCACTTGAATTTATACATTTAGTACCATCTTACCGGAGACTCTCACAGAAACCACCTAAGTCTAAACCAGTCTAAGTTCACATTTTAATCTGGTCTGTAACTGTTACATACGCCTATGATATATATTATCTCTTACTGTGCAGCTACAATTGCAATGGTCAACACTGGCAATACAATGTGTTACAATGCATCTCTTTCTACAAAAGCAGAAAGTAAAAATACATTATTTTCATGCATCTTGCTTTTAACCTTTATACCCCCTGTGTTCCTGAGATTCCACTGCTCCACATAAGTCTCTAGTTCTTGACTCTGTCACTGGTGGCCTGTAGGCCGAGTATGGCATGCAAAGGGCCTTGATGTAGTCCTCAAACTCTGCTTCTGATTTCATATTAGTGGCTTAGGCAGGCAAGTGCAGTGTTTCGCACAAACTGATATGTAAGTTAAGGTAATGTAAATATATATGGAATATATACTATAAATGCTTGCATAATGCTGCTCTATCCAGTTTATGCACTTTTTCTAGTAAGGTTTAAAAAACCACAAAAGCCATACCATTTGTTTACAAATGAGCTGTGGTTAAAATAATAGTAATAATAATAATAATAATAATAATAATAATAATAATAGTAATAATGTAATTGTAAAGTATGTTGGTTAAAAATAATTGAAAAAAATTATTGGGAATCATAATTTGATCTAGTTTTGATATAGTACCTTTGGGATTTTTTAGCCCCTCTCATCTACTATACACTTATTTGGATTGTAAGTTCTTCATGAGAGACTATTGGTCGTCTTCATTGATCTACTGATTCTCAGCTGCTGTTTTGTGACATGTACACACTGCCATGAGTGTATAAGAAAACAGTCATATGTGTAAATGACTGGCTGCTTAAAGTGCAATCCCCTTTAACCTTTGAAAGGGTGTCATCATAAAATATTTCAATTAAATATAAAGTAGTATAAGTGGGAGAAAGTCCTTCTGAAAGTGTTTCTGCGTGGGAAAGAACAATAGAGCATATAAAGCTGAAATTACAGTCAGACCATATAACTGTTTCTACTTAGAAAGGAGAGACACTGAACAGTGAAAATGATACCAGCAGGGGATTCTGGGAGAGGAAATACCCACGGCACAGTAACAGTGCTTTAAACTAAAATTGGGTAAACAGTAAATAATTACATTTTAACATTTTTTATAGACATTTTAGGGTAGAACTTGTTATTGAACACTTTTATATGGAGTGTTTAGGTCAAACATGATTTTCAAATTATTCATACCACTAAAACAAAATGGCAGATATTGGTTCATTATATACTGTAAAAGAAACAGCACTCAAAAAACATATTTTTCTTCTGTTCTTCAATGTTTAATATATTTCTAAGTCATCTGTGCTTTTAAGTTTTATAGGACCAACATTATGACATTTACTTACAGTGATGAGAAAAAGTTTGTGAACCCCAATGATAATTACAGAAATTTCATAGTTTTTCCACGATAACCTTCTTGAATCAAAACCAGTCTTTTATTAAATATCCAATAGGGTTTATATTAACCAATTATATTTCCTTTGAAACAAAATTCTGTACGAATTAGGCAAAAAAATAGTAATTAAGAGTCAGGGTATGTGCAAAAGTAGAAGATAGGTGAACAGAGGCAGTGCACTGCTTAAAAGTAATGGAGGAGGCTCATGGTGGCAAAAAGAATTCTATTTATTAAATAAGGGGATCAAACATAACCCCTGGGTGACACAGAAAATGCACACCTACGTGTTTCGGGCCGTGCGCCCTTTATCAAGGTGTATTCTAAACTAAACAGACAAGCAAATATAAATATAAGCGCTGTTCGCGCCAGATCCGTGACGTCATCGCTCATTAACCAATCAGGACACTCTCCCTTCGTAACCCGGTCCTAATAGGACCAAAAGACTGAATATCAAATAAACTTTATTGTTTCCCCAAGAACAAGTCAAGGGACTACTCAGGGTATGGAAGTGGAGCATATGATTGGTTACTAGTTAAAAAAAAAGCCTTGAACATCAAAACTTTATGTAACAAACACACAAAAACCAAAGCATAAAGTCAATATGAAAGTCATGAGCAATGATGTCACCATATCAGCTAAACAAGCCCCCAAACCATTAAAAGATATTTCCATATAAAGAAATATATCTATATATATATTTAAGACATGCTCAGGATACCTGATGGGACCACTCCTCTGAACAGAAACCTGGAAGCCAAAAGTGAGTTTTCTTGCATATCATTATATTATTATGGATGGGATCAATTATGTACTGTTATGTACTAGTCCCTTAGCCCTTAGCCCTATTATGGTGTCTTATTGCTGCTCACTATTAGAGTGTCTTCAACTGAAGAATTTATTATCTACTATTGGGACTTGAATTTTTATGATGCACCGGTTACCCACATTACATATGTGCAAAAGTAAGCGAAACCATGGTTTCATCAGGTAAATTAAAGGGGATAATGAGAATCAGGTGTTTAAATAATTAGGTAGATCTTTAGGGGTGAGATTGGGAGGCCCCACCCTATATAAAGATCAGAAACTGTGAGATGGGCTTCATCATACAGGTGTATGCAAACACATCATACCACAATCAAAAGAAATCTCTGAGGACCTCAGAAAAGCAGTTATTGACGTGCACCAGTCTAGAAAGGGTTACAAAACAATTTGTAAGGATTTAGCGCTGCACCAATCCACTGTCAGACAGTCTACAAATGGAGAAAGTTCAAGTCACACTCAATCTACCCAAGAGCAGACGTCCTACCAAAACCTCTCCAAGAACAAGCCAGCAAATCATCCAGGAAGCCACAAAGAACCCCAGAGTAACATTCAAGGATCTGCAGGCCACTCTCGTCTGGTCTAGGACGTTTGGCCTTGACCAAAAACGCTGCCGGCATTACGTCGCAGGGACACTTTGCTGTAGGGTCTTTCGCCACAATGTGCGCTCCTACACCCGATCACCGGCCACCGTGCTCCCGACTTGACAGGCCGGTCTGCCACACCCAACCATGCATGTTAAAATGCCCAGTGCTGGACCGCTACACTAACTTGACATGTCGCTCCGATGTGCCATCTTTAAATGTCCTCCGGGACATTTAAAAATAATGCGTTAGAGCGGCCTGCCTAGGCAGTGTAGCAGTCCTGTGTGGGATATTTAAATATGCAGACCTGGCATGGCGGGTCAGATCGGTGCGCAGCGGACCGGAACTCGTGGCAAAGTGTCCTGCAGTGAGCTGTCCTGTGGCCAAGTGTGCCGCGGCTAAGTGTCCTGCCGGCCAAACACCGGTGGTGACCGGCGGCCAAATGTCCCATTCCACTCTCACCTTGGCTAATGTGAGTGTTCATGACAACTATCAGAAAAAGACTGTACAAGAATGGTATTCATGAAAGGAACCGCTGCTCTCTAAAGAGAGCTTTGCTGTCCATTTGAAGTTTGCCAAAGAGCACATAGATGATCCACAAGACTTCTGAAACAATCTTCCTGGACAGACGAGTCAAAGATATAACTTTTTGGTCTCAAAGAGAAATGTTATGTTTTGTGAAAACCAAACACTACATTCCAACAGAAGAACTTCATCCCAACCGTCAAGCATGGTGGTGGAAGTAAGATTGTTTGGGGCTGCTTTGCTGCCTCAGGACCTTGACGGCTTGCCATCATTGACACAACCATGAATTATGCATTGTATCAGAAGATTGTAGAGGAGAATGTCAGGCGATCTGTCTGGGATCTGAAGATGCCGTAAGACAATGATCCTAAATATACAGGCAGATCTATAAAAGAATGGCTGCAGAAGTAATTCCATGTTTTAGAATGACCTAGTTAAAGTCCGTACCTAAACGCCATCAAAATGTTGTGGCAGGACCTGAAGCGAGCTGTCCATGCAAGATAGGCCTCAAATGTCACTGTTGAAGCAGTTCTTTGAGGAATGACCCAAACTTCCTCAAAACCTATGTGAGAGACTGACGAGCAGTTACATGAAATGCTTAAGGCCGCGTCCACACTCCGCGCAACCACGCGCGTGAACAAAAAGTCGTACCTCTCTTAGGCAGGCCATAGAACGTGCGACTGTGGGGGCCGATTTTTCGCGAGACAAAATTTTTTGTGTTTGTCGCACAAAGGCCAGGTCACGTGGGTGGTTCAGCCAATGAGCGTGAATCGCTCACGTGACGACACGGCCACGCCTCCACCATGCTGTGGATCACAGGCCATAGATTGCTCGGCCAACAGGCACGCACGACGCCATGCGCTCCGTCACCATTGCGTGCGCATACTATATCTGTGGCCTTAGTCATTGAGACTCCAAGAGGTACTGAATCTAACAGTTCACATATGGATATTGAACGTGAATCATTTGTTGATAAATAAATGTTGAAAAATTACAGTAGCATGTTTTTGTGTCATTTGTTTGATCAGATCATTTGTATATATGATTTGGACTTAGATTAGGATCTAATCACATTTTGAAAAACCGTATTTCCTCGATTGTAAGACGCCATCGATTGTAAGACGCACCATCGATTTGGCCTTTATAATTGAGGAAAATTACTTTTTCACTTACCATGTTTCAGGAGAGGTCCCATGTCAGCGGAGGATGAAGCGGGTGGCGGTGGCGGCAGGAGAGGTCCCATGTCTGCAGATGGTTGAAGATGGACAGTGGGCGGGAATGCGGCGGGAGTGTCGCAGGTGTGCAGTGGCAGGATAGGTCCCAAGTCTGCAGGTGAATGAAGATAAGACGACAGCGAGTGGGCATGCGGTGGTAGTGGCAGGAGATCATTATAGCAGGAGAGCTGAGCAGGAGCAGAGCGGCATAGGGGAACGAGTGGGGAGGAGCACACTGTAACCGGAAGTCAGACACCGGTCAACGTTCGGTGTTACAGTGTGCACCTCCCAAGCCGTTCCCATATGCCGCTCTGCTCCTGCTCAGCTCTTCTGCTATTATGATCTCCTGCCGCCACCGCATGCCCGCCTGCGGTCTTCTTATCTTCATTCAGCTGCAGACTTGGGACCTGGTTTGCCGCCACACTAGCGCCCGGTGACCATCTTCAACCATCTGCAGACGTGGGACTTCTCATGCCGCCACCGCCCGATTCATCCTCTGCTGACATTGGACCACTCCTGAAATAGGGTAAGTGAAAAGAGTGGGTTAGTACTGTAGACACTTTTTTTAACTGACATTTTTTAATACATCGATTCTAAGACGCACCCCGATTTTAGACATGTGAAAATCAGAAAAAAGGTGCGTCTTAGAATCGAGGAAATAGGGTATGTGAAAATCCCAAGGGATTCACAAACGTTTTCTCACCACTAAGTTATTATTTACTTTTTCTACTATGCGCATAGAGTACAAATTCTAAATAATTCTTACATATATATATATATATATGATATATATGAGTTAGGATGATCATACAAGGTTTGTAATATTGACCAAGTGTGAAATTCTACAAAATATCAATTGATATAGTTTAATATTTGAGACTGGCATCTACCTCTGAGATGTTATGAGATCTATAAACCTGACTGTGGCATGAAAAGCAACTGCAAGCTTCTATTAGTGGGAATATGACAGCATCTAGTAAATGGTAAGGGTAAGCTCTAGAGACTGAAATGAATTGGCTACCGAACACAGGTGTCAATGATCTACTTAAATATTCAATAAACTGTATATGACATACCTAGTATTATTCTAACTCTGTTCATGTGATTTACTAAATAGCTTGTTTATTTACAGTTTATTTCTATTGCATTTATTTTCTCATAGTCGTGATATGTCCAATGCAAATGGCTGCACGGAATGGATCCAGTTTCCATGATCAGAACCATGGCTTTTATACATGTAAGGCATAAGAACCATCTGTTTAACAGTAGGAACTGGAGCACACAGCAAATAAGACAATTCTTTGCTATGTTAAATAGATAACGAGAATTTCCTCAATTGAAAGTCATTATATTAATTTAAAAAATTTAAAATGTAACAAAGATACAGTATTTCACCCTGTTATGGTTCTTATTCCGGAAAACCCAAGACATTTGATAAAGCTTAGCATGAAATAAAATGAAATAGATAACATCCATAAAAATGCATGATATAGTACCTGTCTAACCTGTCAAGATTTGACAGCATATTTAAATGAGAAATAATGGACAAATTGCTAGTGCTACTAGAATAGTGACACATTCTACTTGGATTTAAGAGTTGTATATATTAGGAAGATAAAAGAAGTATTTATGATTGATGGTCATGAACAAAAAAGAGGCAAAGGAGCAATTTCAGTATTATCTTTTCAAACACCTGCTACTTCTATTAATTCTCTACTCGAATTCCTTGAAGTCACATTTTGATCTTGCTACATATAGAGTTGCAAACTACCAGCTAAAAGCCGCTTAAAATCAAATATCAACAATGACCTTCATTTTACTATGTTCGCAAAAGATTTCAAGACAGATGTACACCCTTCCAGAAGACTTATTATGAACATATTATTTATGACTTAATGCCCATTTTCGTGGAACCATCTGTCATCATCAATAAAAATCATTTCTATTCTTACAATTACAAACATCAGATTGAAATGAAAACGGTTCCACGTTTTGTGTCAAATCCCAATACGCCAACAATGGTTAAGAAAAATATTACATGTGTTTCCACTTCAAATTTTTAAATAAAAATGCCTTGTTTGCATCTGAGAGCAACTTTAAAATGATTTAAATGTAACAAATAATGATTACAAGTCTTCAAAAAAAAAGTTGTTGTTTTTTCGCTATCACAGGATATTGACTTGATTGGGTAAGGTATCAGTTATCTTTTGAGTTGTATTAGGTATTCTTGGCTCTAACAATGCTATGAAACGTGAGGTTTGACAGATGTCAAATGTCAAACAAGTTTTTCAATCCTGTACAGATTTTTTTGGAGTAGAAAAAGGAGGAAAAGACTGATACAAATTTATGCAGAATTCAATACAATCCACTACAATAAATGTTTCTCCTAATTACACTCCCCAAATCAAAAGTTCGTGCACAGGGGTGATGTTGCAGCAAATGTAGATATGTTGATGTACGATATTGCCCCATTTTTGTTTTAAAATAATATTTTTACAGGCCTCATGGCTTAGAATACAACAGCTTACTCAATAAACAGTGGTAATGCAGAACAGTAGTGCTGAAGCACAGTCCTCAAGGAATCCCACCAACACTAGATTTCAGGGCAATACATACAGATGTAGCCTGACTCAACGTCTCCAGCGCCGGGGCAAGCTGCGGGAATGTGACAGCGGCTTCCCCAGCATCGGAGGATTAACGCTATGGGAGAGGTCCAATTTGGAAGCATGGAAGCAGCCGTGGCTGGCACTGCCTCCGGAGCCGCGGCTATTTTGCTTTCTCAGATGTGGCAATGCAGACACAATGGCTATACAGTATCTGTACCTAAGCAATTTATCTTAGCGATAATTAAGGATGGGCTAATAAGTTAAAGAGACAATCCCTCCTAGGATCAAAGTGAACTAACTCCAGTAAAATGTTCAAGGGGTTTCATCTTGGTCATTTATACCGTTGTTACCCAAATCCGAAATGTATAAGTATTTATAATTCTCTTTTTACAGTTAGAGTTTAGAAGTGCTTGATTTCCTCTGGCTGCTCTCTTAGTGTGAGGTCAGAGTGTGTTCAGCAAGCCTTTGCACATCCAGAGTCCTCCCTCCTGGACTCTCATTAACTTCATTGGTTCTCTGACAAGGACAGGGTAGGATAAGGGTGTTTAAAAAACCCAAAAGCGGTCTGATGGTAGCCCTTGAGGACCAAACTTGAGTACAACTTATGGAAATCCTCCCGGGGGAGGTCTATGCGCCGCACAGCCGCAGAGAAAATACGTTTTCTCTACGGCTGTGCGGCGCATAGACCTCCCCCGGGAGGATTTCCATGGTGCCATTGATTGCCGCCTGCACGCCGGGCTGCTGCTGGTTTTCCCCTGTTCCTCTGCCGAACCTGAAGTCCCGGCACTGCCGCCGGTCAGGTAACCACCCACCGCGACAGAGCGGGTGCAGGGTTGGCGGCTGAAAACAGTGCCGGCTGGTCGTGTGGATCAGCATCATATCTTGTCACACAGAGGAGTCCTGTGCAGCAGGATCAGCGGTTTCTACAATCAAGAGGATAGATCAGCCACGACACTACCTCCCCCAGCTGTGAGTTTTTCTTGTCTTATCTCAAACTCCATTGGTGCTTATGGTAAGCCAGTTGCTGAGAAATACATGTTGGTTACTTGATTACTCTGCTGGGGGTTAGTGGCGATTATAATCCGAGCTTTATGTTTTATCTACCAGCTAACAGCTTCATTAACACTTTCTGAGCGCCTGGTGGGTTAACTTTCAGTTCACCCGTTTTACATTTGAGTACAACTTAGGAAATCAGGTATGCTGGAGTATTTACTAAGCAAATCTATGCCAACCACATGGATAGAAGAGAGAAATATTTATGAATTAGATTGGTAATATGACTAATTTTAGAATGCGCTCTGTACACCGTTGTAGCACGAGTTCTGGCACCCGCTGGCGAGCGAAATAGTACATTAGCCCCATCCCTTATCCGTGATGGTTGCTAATGCAGACACATTGGTGTTTACTGCCACTGGCACGTTGTGTGCGTCTTGCTGCAACGCGTCAGCATCAACGCCTGCTATATCTGTACACAGGTAGGGATCAGAGGTATTTCACTTAGTGACATCCTATTGCATATAAAAACACGGTCTCCATCAAAATAATATCGTTAGAAAGAGTCACTATGCTAACAAAAGCATACTAAGACAAGAACATGTCTCGAGGTATATAGGGCAAATAGTAATCTGAACTAAATAAGCACTTACTGATTTTCTTACATATATTTGAGTTTAGATTTTACACCCCAGCAAACAGCTCTTCCACTTCTAAAGCTAAATGGAGAAAGACAAGTGTATAAGCTTGCTCTGTACTTCTGATAGTTTTATATTTAACAGTAACATTTCAACTAGTTCCTGATGAGTGGCAAAAAAGTACAGTTTATAGTGTAAAAATCTCCTTGGTTAATTACATCCTTTCGCACTCTTTCATGCTCTCTTCAGTCAATTTTCTAACTGAAACACACATCTAAAAAATAACTGAACATGTCTTTACCAATCAAAATACATTTTCCACTCTAACCGAGGCATACAATATACTGCAGACTGCACTAGCAGGGAAAGTAAAGTTCTTCATCAAAACCTATTCACCCCTAGCAATTCTGCGAGTACTAAACAGTCCCTTATGCCTTTTCCTCATAATAAATAAATAAACAGATATTTAGTCTGCTACATTTGACACTCAACACTGTGGGAACTACCATCACTTTATTCAATCTGCATCTGCTCCTTCTGTTTCCACAGAAGTCTCCAAATCTCCTCCGTCTCCAGTCACCTGCCTACAAAGGCTCATCTACAGTACAACACTTTAGTATGAATTTCATTTTCAAAGCTGTGGTTAGACAGCCCCCTCTAAAGTAAATGGAAAACGCACATTTGCAATTAAAGATGAACTAAAATGCTTTGAGAAAGGCCTGGGTAAATGGTTCATCACTTAATGTTTCCCAAATTAAATGATTATTGTTTTTATTTTTTTAAACTTATACTACTGCATATATATTCGGCAATAACTACGTGCAGATGCTAGCCGTGTGCTAACATTGGATCTTCATGTCTGCTACTAAAAGACATGGGTTGGTGTGTAAGTCACAGTATCGACTACGTGTAGTCCATCTGAATAATCTGCATTTCTGCACTGGAGAAGATTAATTATAGCCATCACAAACAACTTACACCCCAATCTAACAATATAATTATTACATATTTTACCTTTTGATGTCTAAACTACTTACCTCATGTATCATCTTAATTACTTTTCTACTTCTTTTCCCAAAGAAGCTGAGTAATATGGCATTAATTAATGGACACAATAAAGAAACTGCCAGTATTGTTTCAATTCATTCTCAGTACCAGACTCATTTGCATGTCTTCTTTTTTCAACCTTTTATATTAAACAATAGCACCGCTGAGACTTCTGCATTAAATTGTTAGTCCATTAAACAAAACACAATCATATCCATTCCCACAGATATTCATCAATTACCATATTTTACTGCAACAAGTACTTTTTTATTGTATTGTCTCTCGAGTGTTGAGCCCAGGGGTTGAATTTATATTATGCATTTTGCATGATGATCCAATTTTAGGTTACCCTACGTTACATCATAAATATAGGTATGGACATAAAAAGAGCTAAATAAATGACCTATTAAAGCAGTAGTTAAACAAATTCAAGAACATTTTCCTTGGGTGAAATAATATTAACAGCCCAATAACCTACTGTACATTATGGAGTTTGCAGAAAAGTTATTATGTCAAACATAATATTAGTTCAACCATCCTTTAACCAGGCATTAATGGATTACTCAACAAGCTGTAATGACATTTTAATAAATACAATGTACATGTTGCCTGCAACCTTTAATGCTTCTGATAACCAGCTTAAATGGTATGCCAATAAACAAAGATAGCAAGTTTTTTCCAGCACTCTACTTAACTAGTAAATCTGATAATGGAAAACAACATGCATAAATATTTATACTATTTTGTATTTCATGAACCAAATAATTTAAATAATAAAACAAAATGCTAATTCAGCAGGGTTGGACAAAAATATAAAATACTTAGGAGCCAGACAGACATTTTAGGAGCCAGTGTTTTGTTAGACACACAGATTCTCTCATACAGACACACTCTCTCTCATACTGTACATACACTACTTCCACATCCCACAATGTGCATTGAGAGCGAGGAGGGCTCCTACTATCCCTACCCCCTCATAACAACCCCACCCCAACAGCCATTTCATCCCAACCCCCGCTTCCCTCACTGAGTATAATAATAATAAAGCATGTTCTTGTATAGTGCTGCTAGTCTTTTACGTAGCTCTTTACAGAGACATTTTGCAGGCACAGGTCCTTGGAGCTTATAATCTATGTTTTTGGTGCCTGAGGCACAGGGAGATAAAGTGACTTGCCCAAGGTCACAAGGAGCCGACACCAGGAATTGAACAAGGCTCCCCTGTGTTTCACACTCAGTGCCAGTCTTTACTCACTGAGCCACTCCTTCTCCTCTATCAGGTCAGTCATCACTGCGCAAATGATGAAAGAAAGAAGCGAGTTCGCCTGAGGCCGCACTCCAAATATAACCCTTAAAAAAGTTTTAAAAAATTACTTTTAATAAATATAGGATAAAAAGGAAGTAGATCCTAGATAGTGGAAAAAGAAACTAAGTAAACAAACTTAGAAATAATTAAAAATAAACAGAGCTAGGTGTGTGCTCTCGGTTAAAATGTCACTATAATTTATTGCCTAAAAGGGCAAAAAATGGCAAGTCTTAATTATAATATAAATGACAAGGCTATATAGATGTGTACAATACTTGTAATTAGTCTGGTGGTAGGGGGAAGTTAGTGCCCCTTCAAATGTAAATGATATTAAAGTACTGTAGGATCATATTATATTTGACACTGTGGTTCATGTTGTGGGGTAGTGGGAAGGGTTGTAGCTTGTTAGCAGGGTATATTGCCACTTCAGATAGTATAGATTAACCCTTATAAGCCCTAATTTTAATTAGGTCTGTGTTGACTGAAAGCTGTTAAGATAACTCAATCAGAACAAGGAGCAAATCCCCTGCACATAGTCACAGACCTAGATATGGAGTCATTAGGGCAGTATATCGGCATTCGTGACCCTGCACCATATAAAGAGTTATCAGTCCTAGCTCTCTTGTAACCCCAGTCTCTTACTAGCTGATTGCGTGGGAACAAGTAACAAACATTCTCCACCACACGCAGACTAAAAAACGCAGCGCTGTCCGTAATTCAGAGCAGTCTGCTAAGGCGTTGTTGCAGGGTACATGCAACCACACACGCGGGTTCTCTTGATAAGGCTTATTTATTGAGCCTTAAAAACATACAGCACACAAAAACAAAATAGCATCTCTTCAGCAGACAAAAACAAAATAGCTTCTCTTCAGCATAGAAAACAAGGCAGCTTCTCTTCAGCATGCAGGACACAGACAGTTCATTACACATGTACTTTGAAAAACAGACCTTATAGCAGTAATCTCTTCAGTATTTCACTCCTGTCTCCTGACCAGCTAGCCTGCATGTGTGTCCAGCCTGGGGGTTTTCAAACACCTTGCTTATGCAGCTGGGGTCAGACTAATTAAGCAGCCCTTCTCAACTGAAAATTAACCTCGTCACTGCTGCACTGCAAGCCTAAACATAGGTTTGCCAGGTATAAGGCTGGTGACGTTCATTCACCCTGTCACAGGCGTACAGTGAGAAACCATGACACACACCCACTATGGAGCCGATATCATGTGTGGGTGACAAAGTTTCACTAATCGGCTTCAGCAGGGGTCCACGTTCAAATGTAATTAACACAAAATATATTGTAAAATAACTATGACAATCACAAAAGTATGTACAGGCATCCTCCGACCCATACTCCTACCAGTTTAGCATTATCAAAGACCAATAACTGCATTTCATTGCTTTTAATACATCCGATTTGTAATATTTCCATGTAAAATCACTTCAGCATAATCATTTTGAGGGTTTTTCCCCCCATTAAATTCAAATCCTGTCATGTAATTATTAGGACACAAAGCAATTCTACAGAGTTGTGATATTCATAGCTGGCTACTTTCCTAACCCTGTATAGTAGTTTTTTTTTTTTTTTTTTTTTTTTAAATACACCAAAAAAAAGAAAAAAAACAAAAAAAAAACCATTCTAGCAGGATGGAAAATGGAGACCATATGTACAGTATCCCAATGGTCTCCTCTAGAAGTGTGGAAAGTTAGGGGTAAATTACAGTAAATCCAACGTGTTTACTGTGCAAGATGTAAAGGTTGTTCACATTTTGTGCCTGTTCGTATTTTTACTAATTAATTTTTTAACACATACCACGCTTTTATTAGAATAACAAATGTTAAAACACCAAAAACCCTTGGGGATAATAACTTTGCAATTTCCTAATACAAAGTTAGAAGCTTCTGAAATTGAGTCTAACAAGTCAACACTGCCTATATTTAAACAAAATTAAGTGTTCCTACACACAAATACTTTTTGTATAAACAAAACACAGAGAGCCCCAATGCTACATCCAACATGACCAATCCTATAGTTAGTTATGTATCTGTTTTTCGCTCATAAGAGGGTCTGCGTTTTGAGCTTACAGGGGTGTTGTGTGTCTTCTTACATGTAGCTGGACTTCTGCTTCAACTTTTGCAATTTATTTTCATTGATGTTTCTGTGTACTGCATTCTCATACAAATGAAGGTGATCTTTCCCTAACAGACATAAAAATATGGATAGAGCTAGCAGCTGTTGAGAAGCATACTCCGCATACTGTAATGTGTAAGAGTGTGTGCAATAATGATCACTGCTAATTTTAAGGGAGGCTAGAAATCAATCTTTTGGATGGAAGGAATACCTGTCAATTTAGAAACCCAATAAAAGAACCTTTATGTCCTGATTAGAACTGCAAAAGCTACAACGCTTGTAATTTTAGATCAGTGTAGCATGTGCTAGATATTCGTCATACCATTGCTGTTATCATGACACTACTAACATCCTCAAGAAAGCTAATTAAATAAGTCAGAGCAGATCTATTAGTCTTAAATCGGTGAAGCTTGTAAGACACAAAAATAATTAACATTACATCTTGTTTATTTCAACTTTTATAATTAGATTCAAAGTTTTGTTAGCAATTATTTAAACCAAGAAAGGTTTTTTTTCCCCTACATTATATTTACTGCATGCCTTTCTTAGCACTTTTCTCACTCCCAAAACGCAGACACAGAAAATGATGAAAGGACAAATTTGATTGCTTTGTAGATGCTACATATGGATAATCAGAAGAGAGGTTAAAAACTAAGAGGCTTAAATGACTGTACAAAATGAGTCCCAAAGCTGTTGTGCTCTGCAGAATTTCAGTTTATAAGCCATGAAAACAGGGCGATAATTAAATGCTAACTTTCACCTCCTAACAGTTTATGATTTGATCATGAGCCACCCTCTGTACTTGGTGTACATGATTGTTGAACATATTATAATGGTATATTACTTACTATACTAACCACAAGATAATTAGGGTTGTCTTTCACAACAGTTACAGTACACATTAATACATCCTAATTCAAGAGGCTATTATTTAGATGAACAATCCATCCAAGTACCAAAGTTAACGAATTCCAGTGATAAGTTTAAGGGGTCTCGTCTCATCCGGATAATTCAAATATTTTTCACGCAAATCTCACACAAGTATTTTTCATTTATAAAGTTAAACTATACTATAGGACGCAGTGGTGGTGGGGGGGGGGGGGAGGGAGGGGGTTGATTTCCTCTGGCTGCTCCCAATTGTGTGATGCCAGTGTCCAGCAGGTGCGTGCACAGCCAGGGTCCCTCCCTAACTTTATTATCTCTCTGATGAGGAAAGGGTGAGATAGAGGTAGCTTAAACACTTCATTGACAAACACTCATTCTGAGGCACCTAAGAAATTCAACTGTCCGACTATGTGGCATTGTACCTTTAAAGAACTTTAATGCAAACATGTCTCGCTTCTTGTAAGGATCGAGATGCCTCAATTTTCTTTGAGGTAGCTAAACCAAGGAGGTCTCCCCCACAGCTTAACCCTTCAGGTGCTACTTACGATGTAGCCCTACGGTCGGTCGCACTCTCCTCACAAAATCCGCAACGGCTCCAGTTTTTTTCCATCTGTGCAAGTTAGGAGACTTAATGGTCCATCGGGATTAACACAGCGGGGGTCCCTGCGTCTGAATGTAACTCGCGCTGTGTGAATCCTACCGGGTTGCACCTGTCTGTAAGCGACGAAACTGAATCAGTCACTCTCCCTGCCCGCCTCTAATAGGTGATCACACAGCTTTTATTTTATTTTAATAACACAGTATTGAAGCAGGGGGTCTCTGGAGCTGAATTGCATTAATTTCAGGTCTGGGATCCCCCTGCTTCCAGAGTTACAGGCCCTGGTATGGAGTGCCATGTTTAAATTCTCCTGCGTCATGGCCCACTTGACTGGGACATTTAAAAAATGCAGGGAGATTCCGGCACACCATAATGTGGCCTGTAACTTGGGAAGCAGGTGGTCCCCAAGGCTGAAATTAATGCAGTTCAGCTCCAGAGACCCCCTGCTTCAAGACTGTGTTATTAAAATAAAAGTTGTGCTATCGCCTATTAGAGGTGCGCAGGGAGAGTGACTGATTCAGTTTCACTCTTACTGCGCGGCTCTTACAGACAGGTGCAACCCAGTAGGACCAAATGCCATAAAAAAAGTTTTATTGAAGTTGAAAAATTCCTATAATTCCAGCAGTTATCTCTGACGTGTTTCATACCACAGTTGTACTTTATCAAAGAGTGACTGTGGGTAGACAAGAGGATCATTTTGTAGCGGCTTCTGGTGATTAATGAGATCCAGGTGGATCCAGGTACTGTAAGTGCAAACAATACCCAAGAAACATGGCAACAAGCCAACACATTAGAAGAGAAGTCGCTACTTTGTGATGCCTCCTGAATCCAATACAAACATGCTTACTTGTAAGATAAAACTGCATCACATTCGTTACATTGTGAAACAGAGGGATAGTATATATACCAATAGGTAACAAATGTGACAAATATAACATATATCCCTTATCAAAAAGTAACCACCTAAAAAACAACAAAGTAACATTAAAAGAAGCTAATACAAAATACTACTGGAAATCTGAGAAAATACCCTGATAGAAACGGAATAATAAATAAGAAATATAGTAATATGTAACTATTACTCACAGAGCAGTGGAACAGAAGGACGGCGATTCTTCCCCGTCCATTCCTTCAACCTCTGGCACTCAAAGGGTTAATTGGGGTAGCCCAACCCTCTGGTTTCCATTCCACCCATTCCTGAGATAGCTGTTATATCCAGCAGCACATAATATTAGTTTGTGAACACAATATGTATGCTGGGGGTATCCTCACTCCCGACCGCCAATATAGAAACCTGCAACTTCAGAAGATGTTGTTGCAGTGACCCCAGAAGTCATATTGATATTTAAATACCCTGGAAAATAAAACATCCACGGTGCTAATTCCTGCCACAAACTTCCTCACAAAAGGGTAGATTTCATATTTAATGCAACAAACAATTACATCTTCATATCTACAGTATGCCACAAACAGACTTCTCATGGGTGCCACAAAAATTTATGATCATATCTCATCAAAGATACTTTGGGGGCTTTTCACTAATACAAATGTGGTGATTTCTCTATGCAGCTAAGAAAGTAATACCTACAGTACCAGGGAAGTTTTCAACTTTCCCACTTTGTCCTGCTGCATTACAAAGCTATTATTGCCAGCCATGGTGAGGAAACATTGCCAAGAAAACCCCCTCCACTGCACAGAATAAAGCACAGACAATAATAATAATAATAATAGCATGTTTTTCTATAGCGCTGCTAGTTTTACGTAGCGCTTTACAGAGACATTTTGCAGGCACAGGTCCCTGCCCCGTGGAGCTTACAATCTATGTTTTTGGTGCCTGAGGCCCAAGGAGATAAAGTGACTTGCCCAAGGTCACAAGGAGCCGATACCGGGAATTGAACCATGCTTCCCTGCTTCAAACGCTCAGTGCCAGTCAGTGTCTTTTACTCACTATGTGAGTTACTTACAATAAGTGTGCATAAAGCTCTCTTACATAGTCTTGGTTAAGAAACGCAGAGTGGATAACAAATAAAAATGTGCATCTCCTATGCTGGTCCGCATGTTTCAAGGCTCTTTCTATATAGTATGTTGTTGGGAAACATAAGATAGAAAGAAGCCTAATCTGTAACTTTTAGGGAATTTTATGTTTTCCATATAACAAGATGATATTCCTGTCAAAGGATTACTCCAATGCTATTGCGGTTTCCTTATAGTAGAAACGTTCTGATGTCCTCTGACAAAGACTACAACAGATATCCATTTAGAGATTCTCACAGACGTGGTTCACTCTTGGAACATCAACTCTAATACCGTACACCAGAAATCATGCCAGGCCACATTGAAAATTAAAATTTGGTCCTGAGAGGTCTGGTTCAAAGATTAAAATCAGCAGCATACTCATGAAATGGTTTACAAATGGACACACTTTGCATTCATTTTACAATGGAGGAGATATATGTAATGGGCTTAACTACTCATGCCAATTATATGAAATGTAATTCTCCAAAAACGGATCTTTTCCACAATATTTGGGAAATTCCCTTGGACAGAGATTCTAGAGGCAATACACAAAATGCGTAATGTTGCACTAATATCAAATCATGCATGGATCCTTCTGGGAGCAAATAGTGGACATTGACATTTTGGTGGGTTTGAATACAATCTTATACTACTGGACTAGCGCTATAAGTCCACTGGGATGAAAAAACGCTGTTTCTTTTGAGATTGAAATGGTTAATTCAATACGAGAGAGATGAGGCTAAATCCATGGTGACGCGCACTTGCGTCCTTGCGCATGTGACGTTACCCGCGTTTAGCGGGAGCGTTTTGTGGCTAAGCTAGACGAGATGGGGAGGAGTGTCTGGGACGTCACGGAGCTGTTTCGCCCTCATTGGGCGAACCGCTCACGTGACCTGACCGTCGCGCCATGGAATCAAATGTATCTGATCCCTCGCGAACCACACGCCCCCTCGCAGTCTATGGGCACGATCATTGCCTTAATGCATTGTGATGGCGCCGCGCGCACACTCCTCTGCGCGGTCTCGTCAACCATGGACGCGGCCTTAAGGGAGGCAGATGTGTGAAGATTTCAGAACTGTATATGTTACAAACATCTAGCCAAACCCAACAACTAATATATGAATGCTTTAAATACACAACTTGGGTACCTACAAATGAACTGCACAATAAAGAAATCTTTGAAAAAAAATGCTTCACACAGAACCATCAATATAATACAGACTATACATGGTAAACAACCGGAAATGCCAAACATCACTGCGGAGTCCACCTGCTGGACTGTAGGGAGGATTGAAATGAATGATGAAGGTACAAGATATTGGTAACAAGACCAAAGCTCAAGTTTATTTTCATTGTAACTTATTATATATTCACCCAATCCATTAACTCATTTCTACCCATGATTTATATTGAAGGGTAATTGTGTGATGAGCAACAAGGTACAGTATAGTGTTAACAGACAAGATTCTTATATCCTTCATGTTAATCTGTCTGGTTGCTTTTTGTACGGGGTTCATACTCCATATGGAAGCAGTGCGCAAAGTGGGGGGCACGGGATTTTTTGGGGGGGCAAGGGCGCCTGCAGAGGCCCCGCGCTCTTCCCAAGGCATTAAAATTAAATGCCTGGGGATCGCGTGAGGCCTCTGCAACAAATTTACCGGGCTTCAGACACATTGATGTGACGCATCGCCATGGCAGCGCGGCATCAAATTACGCCGCGGTATCATGCGGAGTGATTTCACACGGCCGTCTCCATGGTAACAGTGTCAAGTGACGTCACGACATTATTTACTTTCTGGTATTGGTGTGCAACACTGCTATTATTTTCCGGTTTATCATCCAACAACAAATCATATCACACAGTCATTGCAATGTTCACCTCCATGATTAGCTACAGATGTAGCCAACATTATTGCAACCCGCGGTATGTTCGGAGGGACATACACAATGCACCAGCATGCAAATCAACTGTTGTTTTGACTTACACGCCCACGAAAAGTGGGCAGAGGCTATCACACTATTTCACCGCAGGAGCGCGCAACGGGTTGCAATAACATTGGCTAACTCTAGCTTGCAATTTTGATTTCCCAAAGAAACAGTTAATAAGCACTTGATTTCTCCTAGAACCAGGGTTTCCAAGACACAAGAGATCAGCACTTTTGCTTTCCATCACACAACTATTGAAGCAACATGGAGGAAAATAAACCAACTAAATGGAAGAGCATATACTGTACAAACATGGGAAATAAAGCTTCAACTATTTATTTCATTTCTCTGCCTGTATACTTTACTCGAGCACAGGATATACATACTTTCAGTAAAGTACTGTGGACATCTGGTTTGGACATGCAAAACTTGCTAAACCATCGTGCTTTCCTGGCAAATGTCACTTAAAACATCTGTTTAGGGATATACTGTACCAAGAACCGACTGTGTTATGTTTGGAAATCTTTGTCAACCTGTTAACAAATTTAACTATCAAATAATTCTATGACTAAATAGAAGATATACTGAAAGAAAACACTTTTGGAGAAGAATACTGTACAGACGAAACCACGACTATTCTAAAGCTTGCCTTAATCTAGCCCGGTTACATTCTGAATGTGTGCTGGGTGTAACCTGGCTAGTTAAAGGCAAGTTTAAGGCATTTTGTTTATTTAACAACATTTGATAATGTACTATTCAGAGTTAAGATTTCAGCCATAATACGAAAATATATTAAATATATTCTGGTATAACATTACATTAAAATGGAAAAGAAGGAGTTACATGATTACGTATTTTACTTTATTGAACTTCCACCTATGTTGCTAAAAAGAACTGTACCTTCATGCAGCAATAGGGGATAACTTTAAATAAAATAAATACATTTAAAAAATAACAGGTTGTAACTGCGTTAATTTCAGCTCTGGGGACCAACCGCTTCCAGAGATACTTACCTCCTAAGGTTGTGCCGGTATTTAATTATTTTATTTTTATTTATAAAATGTTTTACCAGGAAGTAATACATTGAGAGTTACCTCCTGTTTTCAAGTACAGTATGTCCTGGGCATAGAGTTATGATTACAAATAATACATGGTTACAGAAGTGAACACGGTATACATTATATACAAGATGTATTGACTGAAGGAACACAGGGCACACGGATTTGAAGAACACAAACTAATTTATTGAGCCAATCACAACGTTTCGACAGTGACAGTCTTTATCAAGTGAAGTCTAAGTGGTCTACATTATATACAGGACATTGCATTCACAGTTAAAGATAATATATATTATCATGTAGCAGCCCCTCGTGACCTCTACACATTTTGCACTGCGTGCTTCGTCGGGAGTACTAATGAAGAACGCAGTGCGAAATGCGTAGAGGTCACAAGGGGCTGCTACGTGAGTTGCTATTGGTGGATCGGTTGATAAGTAGGAGAGAGGAACATACACAGCTGACGGAGTTCTACGGGTCCGGACCGACTGCAGAAGAGTATTGACTCAGGATCTGTGAATTTGTAAATGGTTGCTAGAGAAACAGAAAAGGCTTGTTACATTATAATACCTTTAAAAAATGTAATTCAGAGTTGTTAAAAAATGCTAGAAGTATTTTTTCTTTGTACAGAATGGATTTTATATAAAAAAACACATGTAGGATATTGCTTGGTCTACAGCTTTAATGGTCATGCGGGCCAATAGGAAGCTGCACCAGATGACGTCACGGCTTCCTATTGGCCCGCGGGACATTTAAGCCGCCATTAGATTAGAGACACTGTTTCTCTGCCTGCAGGGATCCAAGCACTACTACGGAGGTAAGCATCTCTTGAAGCAGGGGGTCCCTGGAGCTAAAACAAACACAGCCTAAGGCACAATTTTTCAACAGATTATGGATATTCAGGCTAAGGATCTCTACAAAAGGTTCCTTAAACGAGGTTACAATAGACGTGATTGAGATAAATCAATCCAGGAGGTCTACGCTATGAACAGAGTGGATTTGTTGAGGCGATCTGTTAAGAAACCATCACTGAACGAATCACCTCTGTTTATTACTTCTTATAGTGCTCAGGCTGAGCAAATCAAGGTTATTCTTAGAAAACATTGGGCAGTACTTTCTTTGGGCCCCGTTCTTAGACATTTTGTTTCCTCTGGCCCTATCATTGTGTTTAGAAAACAGTGGCTAAATCAATATCTCCTAGCCTCTTTACATCAGGGGTGGATTCAAGATCAAACCTTCCTAAGGGATGCTTTAAATGCAGTAATTGCAAGATCTGTACGAGAATGAATTCTTCTAACACATTTACCTCTACAGTACTAAGAGCTGTCCACACAATTACCACATTTATTCATTGTAATTCTTCAATTATGTATTTCATTACATGTGACTGTGGACGTCAATATGTGGGTAGAACCACAAGATCCCTTAAAATCAGGATGATGGAGCATCTCTGGCTCAAATCTAAAGGGGATCTCAGTCTTCCAGTTCCCAAACATTTTCAAGGCTGCCCAAGAGGTGGGATCGATAACGTTAGGTTCCAAAGCATTGAATCGGTCCTTCCTCTCACTAGAGGAGGTAACAGAACAAAAAGATTGGATCAACGCGAATCTCATGTTCTAGCCTGCAATACCCATAGTTGTCCACCGGGATTGCAGCTGCTCAGCTAGCTCTCTCAAGGAACATTCCAGACCCTGAAATCTGACACCTCTGCATCTGTGCTCTACCTATAAGCCTTCCACTTCCTGTCTGTCAGTGCCTGTTTATACTGGTTCCTCAGCTCCTGTAGGTTCTTGTGTTTACTCCTGTTGCTATTACTATTATCCTGTTCCAGTCTCCTCGCTGCCGACCTCTGCTTGTGACCCTGACCCCGCTATCTGCTGCCTGCCTCCGACCTCTGCTTGTGACCCCAACCACGCTATTTGCCGCCTGCCTCTGACCTCTGTTTATGACCCCAACAACGCTCCCTGATTTTCCTGCCACTGGCACCCACTCCAGCCGAAGATCAAACCTTGACAGTGAGCCATTCTGGATCTTTACACTGAGGACCAGAATCCCTAGACTGGGATCTTACTCATTTTCTATCATTTTGCTCTTCAATCAACAGTATATCCTGTTGTCTCGGTACTAAATATTTTTGTATATTATCATTCTTATTAATTACTTAACATACAATCTATTTTACTTAGTTTCATACTGTCACATTGAGTTTACTGATTATTGTTTATGTTGAGTGGGTTTCTATTTATTTACAGTATTTCATGTAGGATGTGGGATGATGTGTTAGCAGTGTTCATATGTTTAGTCTATATTTATCTATATATAAATAAGTTTTGATTACATATATTTGTAGATTTTTGAACATATGTTCTTTTCTCTTTTTTTAATAAATGTATTAATTTTTTACACATCTGGACATTGCTTACATTCCATCCACAATTCTTATGTTGTGTATATATATATACAGCCAGGGTTATATATATATATATATATATATATATATATATATATAACCCTGGCTGTGCTCAAAGCTGTGACCATGCAGCAAGCTTAAGCCTATAGGGAACCATGTTAAAAATGGTTTTTGAAGCAAAAAGTGGCACTGTGTGCTCATTTGCATGTCATTTCCCAGAATCCCTTGCTGCAGTGGAAGTGCTGTGTGCTGGGTGATAATGGGGAAAGGCGGGGTTGCAGACCTGCCTAAGACATGCAGATGAGCATACAGTTGTATTTTCATTTGCATATTTGCTTTGCTGTGGAGGGTTTTTGTCACTTTTTTTACTCACCATAACTTAACTCAGTATTATGGTTGGCCCATCCTTTAGCTTCTTTGCATACCCAGTCAATCAACCCCACACTGATGAGACCCATTAAGGTCGAAACAGCTGTCTGTGGGTGGTTTTCTGGGTATGCACCTTAACCCTGGCTGTGCTCAAAGCTGTGACCATGCAGCAAGCTTAAGCCTATAGGGAACCATGTTAAAAATGGTTTTTGAAGCAAAAAGTGGCACTGTGTGCTCATTTGCATGTCATTTCCCAGAATCCCTTGCTGCAGTGGAAGTGCTGTGTGCTGGGTGATAATGGGGAAAGGCGGGGTTGCAGACCTGTCTAAGACATGCAGATGAGCATACAGTTGTATTTACATTTGCATATATATATATCTTTTCTGGGGTATTCACAGGATTCGTTAAGTCAATATGATTCATTACAGTTTTATATATATTATATATTATATAGTCTTTGTTCTGAGTCCTATAGATTATGCCTAATTCTCTTTTTTGTGCTACCCTGTATTGGTGTAAAAGAGAAATCCTGGGATTGGGGGGAAGGGGGGGGAAGGGAAACAATGCAAAAGACTTGTGAGGAGGAATCAGAAAAGAATAAAATTAGCATGGCAAAGCATACTAAGCTAAAGACATAGTAACATTTACATGAATCATTAAAAACAATTTACCAATGGTTTGCGAATCTGAAACTGTAGTGGAGGTGATATATTCAGGTTGGGAACAATATATAATCATATGATTATTTCCATTTAACCATATATTATTGATATTCGTGAAATCAATATGGCAATTTTATAATACATTTGTACCTGTGTATTGTGTAAAGAAACATGTATTACTCTTCTATATAAATATAACACAATGCACTGTACGGGGAACCTAATATTATTAACCCCATATGTCTTTAAATCCTTAACTCAATAAATTTTATCAGTTGAGCGGACAAAAACAGGTATCGGATGCAAGCTGATCATTTAAAACATATAGGGATCATAGTGGATAATTGGGTCTGTTCGAACAGTAGTGTATGCAATGGATATTAATTCAAATTGTTGCATTAAAGCTTATAGACCCAGATGCTAGTTTTAGTTAGCATAGAGCAAGTCAACAGAGGTGTTATACACCATATCGAGCTAAGTAATAGAACAGATGTTTATTTGTTTATATACTCAGTTTAGGAAGTGTTTGAGCTCCCAGTCTTGATTCATGCCCTTGGGTGCCAATGTCCCAAGGGCATAAATCCAGAACATCTCCCTACGGTTCAATGATGCCTCCCTGTGCCCTCCCCTGGGGTGTATAGAAATGTTTTCTATGGCGCTATATGTGAATGTTTTAATAGATCCTAAAGGACATGAGTTGAAGTGGCGCGCTACAGGAAAGCGTTCATCACAGTTCTTAATACTACGAATGTGCTCTGTGATTCTGACTTTAAGTGCTCTAATGGTCCTGCCTATGTAGCCGCTACCACATGCACATTTCAATAGGTAGATTACAAAATTAGTATTGCACGTCATGAATGACTCAATGCGATATACATGACCAGTGTGGATATCTTTTATAGATTTTAATGGTTCAGCATATCTGCAGAGATTACATTGTCCGCACACCTTGCTGGTCCCCTCTCCTACTTGGCTGTGCACCGCTGCAATCCCAGGATTTCTCTTCTACATGAACTCTGAGCGTGCTGCACGCAGCAAAGGAAGCTGCTACCTGTGAGTATTGTATTTCTCCTTCACATGGTGACTTGATGACCAGGAACAGTGTTGCAGCAAAGATGTCCTGTTTGGCGGAGTTATACATATTGATGGTATGCTAACCCTTTATTTACTCCAACACGTGGACTATTATACTACATAGTGTCATTGCTGCACTTCACAACACTGGGTCCAATGCTCTACCTCTTGGCTTTATTTGTTTCCTTTATACCATGATATGTGGATTTAAGCTATTCAAGTGTTAACGAGTCTGAATTGGATTGAGCACTGTTATTGGGACTTGTGCCCCAAACCACCGATTACTGTATTGGTGTAAGATAGAGTTTCATTATATGGTAGATGGGATTTGCATTAATGTGCCATGGTTAATGATTAATTTTGAAATATGCTGTTTATTATAGATCTTTATAGTTATTATGTATTATTATAATATTATTTATAATCATTATTTTATTTGGTTTGTTATTAGTGCATATAATTCCTTTTTCTGTTTATACCAACATTTTTAAATTGGTTTTCTTTATTTGTTATTTTAGTGTATTTGTCCATTTACGGACTGATTAAAGTTTTCTTTGTTTAAAAAAACAAAAATTAAAAAAAAATGATGTGGTATCCACTGCCTATGGATTGGCGTCACGTAAGCGTGACAGGTCTCCTGGTCGCGCGCCGATGACGTCACTCCCGGTGGTAAGTGGTGCGAATTGTTACCTATAAAATGTTTGTTCATATTATGTGGCTCACACCTTGATAAAGTACCTCTGGACGAAAAGCGTAGGTGCGTTTCTTCAGCACCATTGTGAGCTTGTTCAAATAAATTCTCTATTTTTAACTGGAGTTGCCATGGGATTATTTTCTGTTTTTTTTCTTTTGGATCTGGCTGTTCTCCTTTCTCTTACTGAATTTGCAGCTCCGGAGACCCCCTGTTTCAAACATTATATATATATATATATATATATATATATATATATATATATATATATATATATATATATATATATATATATACACACCGTTTTAAGTTATGGTGGGTGAAACCTCCACTGTATTGCATATAGCAAATAAAAAGATCACTTGTGTGCACATTCACATGTCTTAGGTAGGTCTGCAAACCTGCCTTTCACCATTATCCCCAGCATACAGTGCTGCCACTGCAGCATGGGATTCTGGGAAATGACATTTCCCAGAATTCCTTGCTGCAGTGGATGCACTGTGATTTTTTATTTGCTATATATACTCACATACACACAAACATTTTTTATGGTTAACCTGTATTCCTGCTTTCAAGCTGGTGACAATGAAATCCCAAAAATTAAACCAACAAATGGCATAGATGAATATATAATTTCAATATAAATGAAAAAAGACTCAATCCATAGCTATATTGGTATATGGGCTTTTCATAGCCCACAGATGCCCACTAAATATTATTGTGATTAAAAAAGAGTTAAGCCCCCCAACCTGCTACCCCTGCTGTCAGGTCTTATAGTTTTCATTAGAAAGCTACTTTCTCCCCTGGGAGTTTACTACATGTATTGTCATTCATTCTATCACCTGGCGATGTGCACACAGTATGTCTGTATGATCTGTGTTCTATGTAGCTGCATTGCTGCTGCCATTTGTTATATGACAAACTGCTGCTATGAGGCTTTGATGGTCCCAAACCACTTCCTGCAGCTCATGAACCCCGTCCAGCCTTTATTCCCTCTCCTTTTCCAAATTTTTGTTTGCGGGCCAGCCCTGTGATTGGCTTAAAGTTAAAAAACCCTGCTCTCAACCTCCTGATTGGTTGAGCTTTAGCCCTTTGAGCATAATGGGGAAGGAATTGTTTAAAGGGCCATGTCTGGCAGTTTGACAGCAGTCTTTTGCTGGGGAACAATGTAGTTTGTGCAATTTCTTCCTTGGAGCATCTTGAACCTCTGAATCATCCCTGAAACATTGCCGTGCCCCAAGGACTCCCTAACTATCCCCACAGACCTATAACCTTTACTTGGAGCCCCTACTGCTGCAACTGCCGGTTGTCAACTGCTTGCCTTGAAAATTCCGCACTTAAACCCATGCCACGCCGCGAGATTCCAGCAACCAGACTAATGGACCATTGGATTAACACAGCAGGGGTCCCTGTATTTGAATGGGAGTCACGCTGTGTGAATCCTACCGGCTGCAAGTCCCATTCAAACGCAGGGACCCCCGCTGTGTTAATCCAATGGGCCATTACAGCCTGCTCTGAACCATCTCATGAGTTACTGCGAGATGGTCACAGATTTTCCTTGGCAAGCAGTCAACAATTTGCAGTTGCATCTGTAGCTTTGTGTGGACAGCCTTGCGGTGAGTTGCAGGATTTTTTATCTACCCACCCCTGTTATTTGCTCTTACATCAGAACTGTAATAGCAGATTTGTTTTTGTTTTCAGCCACTGCAGTTATTGTACTTTACGGACCTCCAAATATCTAAACATCAGAAATCCCATCTTTCCATCAGGCTGTTTAACAAAGACTTTCAGCTCTTTATGTAAAACTGCCTAAAAGAAAGTGTTTCAACTAAATATGTTGCATTGATTATGTTAGCTATTGTAATATGATGCTTAGGCTGTGCTTATAGTGCCGTTGCCGGCGATAGCGACGTCACGCTACAGTCGCTGGAAAAATCAAATTGACTTGACTTCCAGCGATCGCAACAAAGGCATCGTTTTGCCGTGACGTAGCGTCACCGGCACTATAAGCACAGCCTAATTGTTGCTTTCCTCTGGGCAAATGAAAATAGCTCAGAAATGAAACTTTGTCTCACAATATTACTAATCCTGCCTTCAGGGGGGTTACTTACGTTATATCTATGGTAGGTCTTGGAAAACTTCACTCACCTGCTCTTGCCAATTAGCAAGTAGCACAGCAAAGGTACTAGTTAGCACTTTTACTGTCCAACTCTCTATGGCAGTGGTTCCTAACTCGAGTCCTCAAGAATCCCTAACAGGTCAGGTTTTAAAGCTATCCCTGCTTCAGCACAGGTGGCTATATAAAAATAACAGAGCCACTTGTACTCAAGCAGGGATATCCCAAAATCATGACCTGTTGGGGGTACTTGAGGACTGGAGTTGTGAACCACTGCTCTATAGCAACGTTCTGCTAAGTAAGATGGATATTGACTGTAAACAGAAAAATTATAGATAAAATACCTATCAAATATAATAACTAAAAAATAAAATCTTGTTCCTTCACATTCCTTTTACAGGACCTCTTTATGCCTAATGTGTTAACATGTATATTCATATCGTGATATATTACAGCTGGTGACGACTGTTATTCTATTTTAAATTGGTTTTAAACACATTTGTAAAGCATCAACTCCTGATGAAGATCTAAATGGCTTCAACACTGTTTTTTGTGAACATTGGTTCAATGAATGTATTTTTACATGCAGTTGATATGTCCAAACATTATTTTCATTGTAAAGGTTTGAAGAGCAGCAAATTCATCCTGTAATGTCTGGATCCCTTCTACTCTCCATCTATTCCTTCTATGATTTCTGTGCACAATTATACTATTCTTTGTGTATAACATTCTGTACCACTTTTGCTGGAAGTCATCATGACCACACCTTTACGCTCTTCCATACTATAAACAAAAACAGGCCTCATCTGTGTATAATGTCTGTATCCCTTCCTCCACTGATTAATGCATTTGTGCCAATTACACTATTTTCCAAAACCTTAAGGAAAAGCGCTCCTTAAGGAGTAATACAGTACATAAATCACAATTATTTTTTGTAGTCTGACCTAAATGTAAGAAATATAACATTTCAGATGTTAATGTAATATATGCATGAATTCATTGTGGGACCAATGTCTCTTGTAAGAAGAAGGAGTGGCTCAGTGAAAGACACTGACTCTGTAAACAAAGACACAGTGTGAAGCAGGGGCACCTGGTTCCATTCCAGGTGTTGGCTCCATGTGACCTTGGGCAAATGACTATCACCCAGTGAATCAGGCACCAAAATCATAGATTGTAAACTCATTTGTTTAGAAATTAAGTCATTGTTATAGTATCAACATGCAATTCAGCTTTAAAGGTGCAGACCAATCAATATCCTACATGTGTTTTTTTTTTATTTTAAATAAATCAGTTCTGTACTATGATAAAATACTAGTACCATAAAAAAAAAACCTCTGAATGATATATATTTTTTAATGTATTATAATGTAACACGCATTTTTGTTTCTATAGTAACCCCTTCCTTTTCTGAAACAGGCTCTGGCACATCCCTTTTTGAGCCCTGCTCTCTCGCTCTAGCAGTGCACCAATTGTGGTCACATGATCTTCCCCACAGAACTTTGCATCTTTGGTCCTCTTCTGCTCTTCTGACAGCCATTTAGTGAACCCCTGAGCCGAATCTTAACGGTTTGATCGGCAACGTAGCTAATTACTTATCATCGTGTGGGTTGTATTGATGCACATGTTAAAGAGGGGGAATTTTTTTAATTAAAAACAATAAAATAAAAACCGGCAGCTTGGACTGCGGCTTTAAACCTGTGCCAAATAGCTGTCATTGTATTGCTTTCTTGCTCTCCATGTGGCACCATAAGCTTATAACTTTGCACTAACTTTGCCAACACATTACATACTTAGCGTGTAATATGTTTTTTATTTCTTTACAATGAAAATGCATTATTGGATCTGGCATTGTACACACGGTTTTTCGCATCCACAAAGAAAACAGAAAGCAACACTGATGCTAATCTTTTTCTTCCTGAAGGGGAAGTTCTGTGCATACAAATTACTGACCCAACCTTCAACAGAAACAGTATTCAGAAGTGATTTCCATGTGAGCTTTCACAATGGCCTAGCTACTTGACTTCAATCAGCAGTAAAGCTTCTTTTATTCTGTTATCACATCAGCATTGGGAATGAATGCCAGAGATTCAGCAGTCTTCCCGAGGAAGTGCTGTCACACAATTAGAATAACAATGAGCCTCACCTCCTCTCACATACTTTCAGTCTTGTAGATGAATGAATGCATGACAAACAATAAATACTACGAGGTACAGTAAGGTAAATCGAAAACCGGTATGCAGGACATACATAACTGAAGTGAGAAAGATTACAGGATTTCACAGGCTATTCTAATCTGTATACAAATGATACAACAGTATGACAAAGATGAAGAGCGTACTGCATTTCACAATTATTATTCTGCAGGGGTAAAAAATTTACATTTTAAACTTTAAAAACTATGGTATCCTAACTCAAGAAATTTTCGCAGAAATCTGAATCCACCGCGGATTAGCTGATCAGTCTTAAAAAAAGGCAGGTTTATTTTTTTTCCTCATGAAAAAAGTCCATTTGACATTTGGAATTCGAATCCACAAACGGAATTATGGGAGGGGAAGTACATGCATACCCCGGTTTAAGGACACTCACTTTAAGTACACTCACGAGTAAGGACATAGCGCCCAATAGGCAAACGGCAGTTTGCGCATGCGCCTGTCAGCACGTTCTAAACAGCAATACCAGCTCCCTGCCTGTACCGAAGCTGTGTGCAAGCGGGGAGACTATAGAGCCTGTTACAAATGCGTTATTTACATCAGTTATACACGTATATGACGATTGCAGTACAGTACATGCACCGATAAGTGGAAAAAAGGTATTGCTTCACTTTAAGTACATTTTCGCTTTACATTCATGCTTCGGTCCCATTGCGTACATTAATGCAGGGTATGCCTTTATATAAATAGGGCCGCAGCCTCAAGTTGAAGCCATTGTGTTGTAGGCAAGGTTTGAATGTGGGTTGGTTAGGGTGGCTGCTGCTATAGTACTATACAGTAGGTCAAACATTTATACATTGTTTACTATATAAAACTTGTAGCTTAACCATTAACCTATGACTGACTGGACTGACCCCCTGTCTGTGTCCAGTTCCTTCCCTGGGCTGGTGTGGTGCCTGCCTGGCCTCTTCTCCTGTACTGTTTCTGTGTCTATTATATAAATTATATAACAGTATATTAATATTTAATAATAATATAATAGTATGAACAATGAGTTTCCAGGAGGGCTATACCAATACACATTTAGTTGATCTCATTCTCTGTACCCAGTGCTTAGGTCACTGAGGTCAGCAGCCACTGCTATTCCATAACTAAAGTTGCCACATTGGTAAATCTACTGCCAGTGCCACAACAGCAGTACCCACCCAGGCAAACCAAGAACACTGTGCAAAGTGCAAAAACAGCACCGAGAGTAAATCAAAATCACTCACTGTCAATTGTTTCTCTATTCTCTTTCGTCGTTGTCAAACACGCGCACACATGTGAAAACACACACACACCATAGATATATAAACTTAAGTAACAGTATAGAGAAGAGACTGAGTCTTGAAGATTTCAATCCTAAATATTACTTTTTTTTTAAACAAAGAAAACTTTAATCAGTCTGACAAACAGTGTCCAATCTTTTGTCACTAAGGAAAGTTTTAAATTCATTCATTAATTGCATAACTAAGTTTGTAATACAGTATATTGTCTATGTAACGGGTATTCCACCCCACCCAATCTCATATGTAGTGTGGGTGAGTAGAACATGTGGTGTTACCGGTGTGGTGCGTATACCTGCAGGCTCACAGGAGGTCTGAGCCTCCGCTAATGAGAGCCTGGGGTGAATCCTCTGGAACGGATCTTCGTTTACAGCGCCTCCACCTATGTAGGATTCTAGGGAAGTGTAGAATGACCCTACATAGGAACCCAATAAGAAACTACACACACAGTGATTATATATAACTAAGGGCTTTACTACGAACATAGAGAATATCATAATCCATTACATAACATCATAACCTGTGTCCCTCTCACGAGGAGACACTACCCGTGGTGACGTCTCGCAGGACGATTCCCCGACACCAGGTGATCCCACCCAGTGTCCCAAAAACCCCACCCAATGTCCCGTACTCCTACAGAGATAGTCACTGGGTGACTGCGCAGTCACTAAAACCTCTAGGCCTGTTGGTGGACATATAATATTGATACCTTCCGAGCACTCCGATGCTCGGGCCTGCAACACTGTTCTCAAAGGGTCAGACGTCCGTCTGATCCTTTCCAGGTATTCTGCCGGTGGACCCCAACGAGGGTCCCACCGCTCCACGGGAACTGCAACCGATCACGGCAACACCAACCGCATGGGAACAGCAACCGCCGTTATCAGCTTTCTGCCTAACTACTTCTAGAGTGACAGCAACCCTAACCTAGGGCCTGTCCCTGAGGAACCGCAACCTGGGATGGCTTGGGGAAAACTCCTAGGGCCTGTGGAACATTAACCTGCCCCCCTTCCCCTAGCTACCCAGTCTCAACTGTAACTGCTAATCCTAACAGCCTAACGCACCTGCAGCCAACACTCAGCTCACACTGTCAGCCTGCAGGGATCCACACACACTTCACACACACTGCACGCACTGCGCCCAGCACATGCAGCGACACACACACAGACAGCTGCAATCACACACAGCCACCTGGATCCCGTAGCAATCCACTACTAGCACACTGTGCCTATTTGCCAGTGCCCACAGCCCTCTCCGCTGTGGCACTGCCAAACCTGCACCTTACACACACTAAGGGTGACCTCCCTATCTAGGGCCGTCCCTTATAAGTTACCCACTAACCTGGTGGGGAGTTGGGGCCTACCGGGAGGGTGAGGGTACCTATCAGGTTGCAGGAGCTGCACTCACTCCCCGCATCCTTCCTTCCCCTTCAGTTCCTCTGCTCCAACTGACAAACGTGCTGCAGCCCAAACAATGTATCTCTTTCCTCCAGGCCTTCCTAAGCCCTATTGGCTCCCTGGTATCACATGGGGCATGCAAAGGCTCTTGGGATATGTAGTCCCAGCTCAGAGCCTTCCCTGGTAGGCTAGGGCTTCGCGGGCTTTTCCTACCCTGCACTGCGCGTGCGCAAGCTCTCCCGGGCTTTCTCTCTTCTCCCCGAGCTGTCCCTATGCTCGCGCGAGCTATCCCTAGCTCTGGGGCTTTCCCTGCGCCTACGCGTCCTTGCGCATGCGCAACGCTGTCTTCAATGGCGGCGCCCTGCCTCACCGGCCGCCGGGACCTTAGAGCCGCGATTGCGGCCTTAGCAACGGCCCGATCGCGTCCCCGGCAACCGGCCGCAGGCAGGAGAAGCCGCGCTGCTCCCTGCTCCAGCCCCCACCCTTGGAAGCAGCCGTCGGGTTGTTCATTACCCGCGATCGAGCTGCACCAGGGAAGGGGGGTCTCCAGGAGCCACGGGAGCTCCAGGCTATATTTATATACATATATATTCAGCATGTAACTCGTTAAAATAAGTAATTTAGAATTAAGTTAGAAATTATATTTGAAAATGATAAGCTGCCTCTCTAAAGATAAGAAGTTAAATCAGTCTGAAGACAGGCAGGTGTAAAAATGTTATATGTGATTTTAGAAACTTGGTATGTTTAATGTCTGCTGAGTTGAATGGTCAAGAGTTTGGAATCAAAGGTTAGTTAAATAGTATTAAAAGACAATACAAAAGAGATGGGCCTAAAAAGATAAGGAACATAGGATCTATATAGTTACTTAGTGATAGAACAAAGAAGTTCTTTTAAATCAAAGCAAATATTGTTAAAGAAAGAAACAATGTTCTAATGTTGATTAACTAATAACATTTTGGGCTGACATAGAGAAAAACAGGTGATTGCTATATTTAGTGCAAGAAAAGGTAAGCGCAAACCCAATAATATATCACAAATAAATACATCACAAATAAATGATATCACCAAGAGGAGATGCTGCTGGTGTGAGGAATTTCACAATCCCTCAATAGGCAACAGGAGGAGTACACAGAGCGAAAGAACTCCTCTCGTGGGTGAATGGTAGTTCACAGGAATCAGATCAACATGTGTTAAAAGAAAAGAGAAAATATCATGGTACAATACAGTTTAATAAACAAAAAATCCTTAGAGCAGTGAGCTCCAGTACACTCACATGCTCCACGATCATAAAAAGCAGTGTAACCAACTCAGGGTTAGGAGCGACGCCGACAATACACCAAACACAGCTACACACGAATCCTCTGGGTAGGATCAGTCTCATCTGCATCCGAATAGCTTCTGACATCACGGGACTTCCTCGGCTCTCCTCCAGTGGTAAGGGAGGTGGCGGGCTACGGAGTCAGCGTCAGCGCTAAGGTCTTTACAGCGGGAGAACAGCTGGTTCACAGAAAACAGCAAGAGGCTCCACACGGCTCCACACAGCTCACGAATCACTGCGCAAATGCAAATAATCTAAGTACCAGTTTAATTGGGTTGCTCGCTTTTAGGGCTGCCTTCTGGCTGTGTAGTTGTGTTGTTGTTATAACCATTAGCCAGGTCAAACATTTACTCAATACAACTTGTAGTATTTAACTATAACTGACTGGACTGCCCCCAGTCTGTGTGTGTCCAGGGCCTGTCCTCTCATCTGGTCTTAGTAGCCTTGTTCTTTGTAGTATTTTTACGATAACTACAGTACTAGTATAATTATAAAGTAGATTTGTTTGATACCAGCAACAAGTGGAGTGCCAAGTGGTGGGTGGGTGGATGAGGATGGGAGGAGAACTGTGTGCTGCTGCTGTCACGTGCCAGGCAGGCAAGTAGGGCTAGTATATAGCAGTCTGCCTGACCCTAGTCTAGCTAGCAGCAGACCTAGTACAGCACTAGCATATATAACAAGTGAAGTTTAACAAATATTATAGGCTAAAACTGTAACATTTCAGGCATTATTGAAATCCCTGGTCTCTGATTGGTTAAAATTCTGGGCATTATCCATTCAGTAATGGGCCGGAATTTTTGGCAACTTGCCAAGTTTTTTATTTCCAGCCAATCAGCTTTCCTTTGTCAGAACAGCAGGGGATTGGTCAGGAGGCAGCAGCCAGACAGTGACTCATCCCTCCGTACACAGAGCTCGGCGCAGGACACAGTGAGGAAGGAGAGTGTATTTTTAGCTGCAAAGTATTTATCTGTCTACAGAGCTTGTGTTTGTAGCTGCAGAGTTTGTGTGTGTGTGTGTATAGCAGCAGCAGCAGAGTTTGTGTCTGTCTACAGAATTTGTGTGTGTGTGTAGCAGCAGAAGTTTGTGTGTCTTAGTGTGTGTATCTGTCTGTCTGCAGTTTGTGAGTGTATAGCTGCAGTGTGGTGTGTGTGTTGAGCTGCAGTGTGCTGTGTGTGTGTGTGTGTGTGTGTGTGTGTGTGTGTGTGTGTGTGTGTGTGTGTGTGTGTGTGTGTGTGTGTGTGTGTGTGTGTGTGTGTGTGTGTGTGTGTGTGTGTGTGTGTAGAGCTGTTGTGTATTTGTGTGTGTGTAGAGCTGCAGCGTGGTGTACATGTGTGGAGCTGCAGTGAGTTTTATGTGTAGAACTGCAGTGAGTTTTGTGCGTGTGTAGACCTGCAGTGAGTTTTGTGTGTGTTGAACTGCAGTGAGTTGTATGAGTGCGTAGAGCTGCAGTGTGTGTGTGTGTGTTGTGTGTGTAGAGCTGCCATGTGTGTGTGTGTGTGTGTGTGTGTGTGTGTGTTGAGCTGCAGTGAGTTGTGTGTGTGCGTAGAGCTGCAGTGTGTGTGTGCGTAGAGCTGCAGTGTGTGTGTGTGTGTGTGTGTGTGTGTGTGTGTGTGTGTGTGTGTGTGTGTGTGTGTGTGTGTGTGTGTGTGTGTGTGTGTGTGTGTGTGTGTGTGTGTGTGTGTGTGAACTGTATATATACAGAGAGGGACTGCTGTGTGTGTATGTTTGTGTGTGTGCATCTATCTATCTAATCAAAAACAAATACTCTATACCGTTCTGTGGCTAACAAAATGCTTCTATTTGTACGAGCTTTTGAGATACACTGATCTCTTCTTCGGCTTCGCATCGGGCCTTCAACACTTCCAGCCACGGCATTATTGGCCAGTAATGTCCTGTTCTCCTGGGATTATTAGTTAATTATATGTACACAATACTATGATTAACCTTTGGAGCCGCAGCAAGGCAGTGGAAAAGATAGTATACAATGTTTTATTCCTATTGTTCTTCCAAAGATACACTTAACATATGTACCATACGCTGCTACAGATTTTAACATATCCTCATCTACAAATACAGCAAACCATACAGATATTGATTCAAGAATTATGATGTAAGGTACATATTTTTAGGACTACTGTACAAACAGTCAGTCTTCTTTATGAGTAAAGACCTAATGTTCACGTGATAAAAACCACAGGGTGTCCTAATGTTGTTAAGAGAGGCATCAAGGGCATAGCTTACTAGAGCAAAAATTCTAGCAGGGACAAATGGTGTTGAAACTGATGGATGAGTGTGTTAATATAATCAAACTAAAGAAGCAGTCTTCCTTACAACATTTTTTATAAGCCCATTAAAGATTTGAACTAGTAAGCCTTTTAAGCTTTAACCCTGCAGAAAGCAAGCGTGGATCACGGACAAAGTGAACAGGATTTAGAAAAAGGGAATATTCAGAAAGATTTAGCAGGCAAGGATGATACAAAGCTTTCAAACTAGTGCTGGAAATCTGTACTATAATCGGTTGCTCAGCAGCAGCTATAACCTTATGGTTTGCTAAGGATTTATAGCTGATATTTAAAGAAGGACTCAGCATATATTTAATGACTTAAAGACTCTCTTTCTGCAGTATTTCAATCAAATAAGATTCTATCCGAGATCTTTTTTGTGCTTTGGAAGAGAATGTTCTTTAATGGCAGTGATTCATTAACATCCTCAGGTTACATATATACATTTCCCCTACGGTATATTTATTAACAAGTATTTTGTGTTAGAGATGCATTTAAAGTTCTGAAGTGAAAGAGTAATTTACTGTATCTTAGCGGGAATTTGGTAAGCATTTTAACATTCCCAACACTAATGGACTAAACAGAATAGAATAAATGTTGCACTGAAAGCATAAAATGGCCTATCACCGCAGGAAAACTACTTTCAAGGATGTTATTAAAGCTATATTTTTTTTCTGACTTCGTGACAAATATAATTTTGATGTTGGCTAAAAAGTAATTTGACATATGACTATGTAAATCATGACTACCTAGCAACAAAAAAAAATACAATTAAGGCTTTGTGTGCTTCCTTTAAGAAGTAGTCTTAGTGAATAGTTTTTACAGTTCAAGCATAACAAAACAAGCTTTGTTCTTCCTTGGCAAGCACTTTTATGATGGACTTGCAGTACTGAAGAAAACAATACAGGAGTCAATTATTGCCCAAGTAATGAGTTGAATAGAAACAGAATTTGGACTGCTGCAGTTAACATTATTTGAAAGGTGATAATTGCTAAAAGACTGTGGTTCACAATCATTAGCCAGTATGAGTGCATTTTATTACATTTAAATATGAATAGACAAGGTTTCTTCATTTACCTTTTATTATGCCTCTATTACTAATCGGAAAATTGAAACTTGTTATGTAGCTTAGCATATTCTTCGAATTCAAACAGTAGAACATAAAAAAAACAAAAAAAAAACACGTCAGTATCCACCACCAGAGAATAATTATCAAACTGACATACAGGTCATATAATATAAATCGTTTGCATATCAGTCATTATCTGTTATTATGTTTTTCTCAATATGTATATCTTTATTTGTACACACCTGCTCTCTCCCACACCTCCCTGATAATGGTGTTAACCAATTTACTTTAATATCGACCAACCTTAAAATGCATCACACAAAAGAAGCTTCCCAATAGCCTGGACTTCTGGCTGCTCTCCCACACCCACAGTCACTCCTACCATCCGTTATGGCCAAGCACGGCCATTTACTGCACCTATTCCCTCGCCTGCTATCTCTATAAATCTCCAAACATACCCCTTAGATTGTAAACTCTCCGGGGCATGGATTTCCTTTCCTATTGTCTGACTTTGCAGTGCTTATTGTTTTATTATAATTGCCTGTGCTGTATTATCTTTGTAAAGCACTGCATACACGGTTGCGCTATATAACTAAAGATATGCATATGTATTGCACCACCAATGTACAAGGCAGTAGGCACTCTGCAATGACTTGTCCAGTAGATTTAATATATGGAATGTTATTGCTATAAAAGTAAACTACAATTAAACCATCTTACAGCGCGTACATACTGTGCTAAGTATCACTCAATGATACAAGACAAGCAAGCAGTTTATCACTTCTCGGTTCTACATAACAGGTTCATACTGTATATTATATTTATGGCCATAGCATATGCATTAATCCTCCAAGCAGTTCAAGTAGTACAGCAGCTGCAATTTCCTACATTTGCAGTATGTTTTCTGACATTGAACAATATATTAGGATACAGTAATATGATCATGGAATAAAATTGGTAGACATAGTGAAGGGGAATTTAGGTTCTTATGCAACGTTTAAAGCTTTTCATATACAGCATACAAACCCAGCAAAACCAAAGGGACCATACAGCTTCGCATTGCTTAGTTAATGTAGCCCCCTTTCCCTGTGCCTAAGGGAAACTACGCGGACGACTATGCGTTCTGCTACACCTGTTGCTCCCATACTGGTGGGACAGTAGGGACATATTCCCTTCATAAGCGGATTTACTTTAAATTTAGATCGGGCCCCCCAGGTCTGAATCTCAGCAGCGCCTCCAAATATAGCCCCCTTTTCCTATGCCTAAGGGAAACTACGCGGGCGACTATGCGTGCTACTGCACCTGTTGCTCACAGGAGGCCTAAGCCTCCACCACTGGGAGCCTGGGTTGAGCACTTTCTACTTCGGTGCAGCTCCTCCACCTATGTGGGACCCCAGCGTTGGCGGGATAACCCCTCACAGGAACCAATACAATATTGAGTAATACACACACAGGTATATAACAACTGGTTACTGACACACACATACAGTATAGAATAACACTACAATAATGGTATCCCTGTGCAGTACCCACACTCAATACCCAACACTCTGATGAATCAAAAGGGATCAGTCAAGTCCCACGTCGTGGGGCCTCCAACAATCCCCTCACGCCTTAGGGTCCTGATCCGCTTCATGGATGAGCTCCAGCAGGAGGGTCTCACGTAAATGTCTATAGCAGGCCTGCACAACTCCAGTCCTCGAGGGCCGCAAACAGGCCAGGTTTTCAGGATTTCCCTACTTCAGCACAGATGGTTCAATTAGTGGCTCAGTCATACTGTGCTGAAGTAGGGATATCCTGAAGTAGTGGCACATGTGCTGAAGTAGGGATATCCTGAAAACCTGGCATGTTTGCGGCCCTCGAGGACTGGAGTTGTGCAGGCCTGGTCTATAGGGACCTGGGTCTGGTCCCAGGCCACAGGGCACCGGAGCAAGTGGAAGCTTCCCTATCTGGGGCCTTCCCTGCAATACTCAACTCAGGTGATGACTCTGGGCCTATCTGGGGCCCATGGGGCAGTACTAGGCCTAGTCCAGGAGAGCACTGCTCCCTGGACACTACCTGTCTGGTTGCCGCCCACCGTCCGACTGATGTGCAGTGTCTTTGCGTACCAAACCTAATGTCTCTCCCCCTGCTCCTTGAGCCCTATCGGCTGGCTGACCCACATGGTGCCTACCTCCTTAAGGACCCTGGGACTTGCAGTCCCGCGCGGCCCCTTGCGGAGCCATCTAAGATGGCCGCATCACTCGGCACCCACTGCACATGCGCATTGCCTGCGTGTCATTGTAAGATGGCAACCGCCTGCACCGGAGCAGCTCCCCGATCTCACGGGGCTCTGGAACCTAGCCGCTAGCTTCCCCGCAACTACGTAGGGGAAAAGGGGGGCTCGGCTACATCAATATGCTCCAAATTCTTTATTTTTTTAAATACCGTTAAACAACATTTCATTTAAAAAGGAAAAAAATATTTTGATTCAAACATAAGAGACAAACACATTTAAAATGCATCAGCACTGCTGTTTGTCTATCATGGTTCCCACCTACTGCCTTCTATTGCTGCGGCGCATCTTATTCTAACACATCGCCGTTTTTTCCCTGGCTTTTTCCTGGAATGCGACGCACTTCACCTGGAGCATGCCACATTCATTTTGCGTTCTCAGCCACGCGTCATGCGTTGTTGACGCGCAGTTGATGCGTTTATTGAGAATGGTTCGGATTTAATAGGTTGCAATTCTTCGCGTGTCCGCCAGATGGCAGATATTCATGAATTGTAATGCGCATGCGCTTCAGTAATGTGTGGACTTGCAGGTGTTTCGTGTAAAAAAGATACCACAGTGTGCTATTGTAACTTGGCCTTGAGACTGAAGGAAGAGGTTGCAAAAATGTATCAATTTAGGCTTTTCATATTAAAGAAAGACAAAGACCAGTTTCGGTTACAGTATTCTCCAGAGACCCGCCGCCCGCCATGAGTGTTCAAGTGCAGCTCGTTTTCCAAAAACCCGACAGAAGTTACGCGTATTTGATATGGGCCGCGATTAACGCAACAGATGAAAAGATGGCAACAGTTGTTCATATTTATCAGTATTTTATCGAAAACTATGACTTTTACTAATTTTCGCCAGCTCCTCATACGTGGAAGCGTGCAATAAGGAAAAGGTTATGTAGCAATCCCTGTTTTTATCGTATTGAGCAACAATTTGTTGGAGGGTATTGGTGTGTATCACCGGCTTTTTCCTGTATCTATGATCATGCAGACGGCAAAAGGCAAAGGGTCGTGTAAAACCAACTAAGAAACGACAGTCGCTGCCAAGCAATGCACCAGAACCGGCTTCCAATAACGGTCCCACCATCAGTGATAACCCTTTCTGTCTATCAAGAAAGCCTGAGACGGATTTTGCGTGCAGTTTCGATCAAGCTTGCATGTACCTAAGCAATTTCCAGCCTCATCAGCTGACTACAGGTGGACTAGTCCCACTGCAAACTATCGACGTGGATGATCAAGAACACTGGACTGGCAGTGGACCGGCGCCAGCTGAATGGGAAATTCTATGGTGAGTATTGTTGCCGTATTATTTTCTGTGTTTTTTTTATTTTGACAATACAGTATCAATATCGGTGCGATTCAAAAGTCAAGCGATTCTCCTGTAAGCAATATCATTGGCTGAGCGGCTTCTACAGTACTGTACTGCAGATACAGTACTGAATAATTGGTGGAACACTAGGCGCATGCGCATTGGAACCTTCTTGAAACGCATATGCGTGTCATTACATCGACGGTAGGCGCTTGCGCATGTGAACAGGAGACGCCCCCCGAGAAAATTATTGGTGGGACTGGCTGGGAACTTCTTTAGGGGGCTGACCATTACAGTAAAACATTTATTTTTGTTTTTCCTCAGAAAAGAAAGCGGCTAATGGAGGGATTTCGATGGATAATATCGCTTTGTGTAACAATGCCTGCACATTGCTGAATCGGATTTAAAAACCCACGTACCGGAGTCTACAGTTTAGTGGCCGTTGTTATTGATTAGGATAGAATACTGTACCTGAAACAGTATGCTGATGTTTTCCGGCCGTAAAGTATACAATACTTTTTTATATACAGTATACTGTGTAATAAACCCGAAAAAATAAAAACTATGCATTTATTCTACATGTATCACAGTACTGTACATACATTATGTGTTTTCTACAGTATACAGTGCCAGTACATACAGTACAGTACAGTATGTGTCTTCTATTTTTTTTAATACTCTTATAGTGAGCATGCCTACAGTATACAGTGCAGTATGCCTCGACATTCTAGAAACACTGTATTTTGTTACAGTAGCAAAAGATCTAATGGAACAATGTAAAACAAATCAACATGTTCTTTTATTGGTGGAGTAAGTACAAAAACATTTATTTACAAATACTGTACAATGTAGAAACATTTTAAGTGCACAGCAATTCGAAACATCAACAGGTGTATGGTTTACTGCTACAGTAGTGAAAACATTTATGCATAGAAAGTAAAAACATTTACAGTCAGTCAGTATGGTTTACAGTCACATGTTATAAAAACAATTCTTTATTCATAAAATATACAAAACGCAACATCTCCTTTATTAAAGAAACATACAGTATACAGTACAGTGGGATGGTGTGCAAAACAGTCAGTCAGGCCTACACCACTACAGTCCTCGAGGGCAGCAAACAGGCCCGGTTTTCAGGACAACCTTGAAAACCATGCCTGTTTGCGGCCCTCAGGGACTGGAATTGTGCAGGTCCTGTGTGTGTGTACAGCAAGTTAAAACAGTAAGTTAAATACAGTACAGCAGGTCGAAACATCTCCTTTATTTAAGTTCAGGAGGTCAAAACATGTACAGCACAGTTCAGCATAACAGTATGGTCTTACAGTTCCCGTGATGAAACCAGAAAGTCCACCACATTGTCCGTCCATGGCCGATTCCTTGCATGGCGCAAAACGTCATTAATGCAGTCACGAACGCCTTTCATTACAGGATCTGTAATTGGATAAAAGCGCCGCATTTCATCCAGAATGGTCTTTCTTAAATTGGCAGGAAGCGCCTTTTTTACGCGATTTCCTTCGTAGTTCACTCTGAAGGCCCAGTCGCAGTACAACGAGTAGGGAACATGGTGCTTAAAAAGTAACAAGGCATACTTGTGGGGTGCACCAGCACTCTTCACCCTATACTTCTCCCTGAGCACCGGTGGCAGATCGCACAGGGTGATGTCGGACACCGTATCGATGCGAGCGAATGTGCTTGAGGCGACGGGCGATGGTAGGTTGTCTGGGAGGAAGCTTTCCTCCGGTCTTGGTCGCCGTGTTGTCTCCTGGCGTGGTCTTGACGGGGTTGTCATGTCCTCCTCAACAGAATACATGTACACTACATCTTCTGGTGTAGAAGGTGCGCTTGGTGATGGAAGGGGGTCGATGCTCCCATTCATCACATCCATTTCACTCCCCTGCTCCGGCGTCGGGGAAACAGGGGCATTAACACCGAGCAAATGATGTATACCCGCTATGTCAGCCTCTATCTTCTCCATCTGTCGATCCATCCGTTGCTCCATATGTTGCATCCGTTGATCCATATCTAGCATCCGTTGATCCATATGTATCATCCGTTGATCCATATGTAGCATCCGTTGCTCCACATTTAGCATGGTCTCCAGAAGCAAATCTATCTTTGCTAGCACAATAGAGTTCCCGGGGAGATCCACAGTTATCCCATTCAGCATCTGGTCTAACGAGCTGCTTCTTGTGCATGGCGTGTGGACATTTGGGTGGATGGGGGGAGGTTGAGGATGAGATGGGGGTTCCATGGAGAGAAGCGGCAGCGTCGTCGAAGAAGGGTGGAGGAGGTGACCTGTGGATATCCGGTAGAGGAGAAACGACAGCATCGTCGAAGAGGGATGGAGAAAGTGACCTTTGGATTTCCGGGCGAGAAGCAGAGTTGTCAAAGAGCAAAGGAGAAATTGACCCGTGGATTTCAGAGGCAGCGTCGTCGGATAGAACTGGAGAAGATGGCCTGTGGGTTTCCGGGAGGGCGGCTGCAGCGGCGAGGACGAGGGGTGGAGAAGACGGGCTGAAGATTTCCGGGACATCGGCGGCAGAGTCGTCGAAGCGTATGTGAGATAGTGGTCTATGGATTCGATGGGTTGGCTGCCATTCGTTTTGCGTCGAGAGTACATCACCGTATATCTTCTTGACATAATAAGGCTGACGTCTATGAAAACCCTTAGCCATTGGGGTCAGCAGAAGGTTTTCTTTATTGGCCTTAGCCTGTCGCTTTTGCCTTGGCGTGGAAACGGCAACCGCCTTTCGCTTTTTCTGCATGACAGGCACGGCAGAGGCGAGTGGGTTCCTGTGTCCGTAGAATCGGGGTTGATCCATGGAAGCAGATGGCATAATGCAGTATCTGAACAAGGGCAAGTTCAGATAAAGATCATTGAGTGGTGGGCATCGAGTGTGTAACCTTTTATGCATGGCAGCGAGGTACAGGTGTTGAAAGTGGGCGTTCTCTAATGTGGGTCATTACCGTTTAAATACACCATCCATTTTGTGGATTCACTGCACATTGAATACACAGACTAAACATCGAATATACATTCTTGTGTTTGTATTTCTTTCTACTCGCAGCAATGGCTGTTAAAAAGATTTCCAAGGATCTCAGCATGCGAATTAAGGAGACGTACACGAGCGGACACCGAATTGCTGCTATCCAACGCTGGTTAGCAACTTCTGGCCTCGTTGTGACAGCAACCACCGTGAGCTATCATGCACATGGAAAAAACAGAGAACGCAAAAGGGCACCATGGGTAACTAACGCGTAAGTATATTTATAAAACTTTAAAAAAAAATTATATCAAAAAATGTACTGTACATCTACAGTACTGTATCTAATATTTTTGTTATTTCTGTTGATTTATATTACAACAGTATATATATTTTGTATATTTATATTTATATTACAACAGTATATATATTTTGTATATTTAAATTACAACAGTATATATATTTTTTCTATTTATATTTATATTACAACAGTATATATTTTGTATATTTATATTACAACAGTATATATATTTTGTATATTTATATTACAACAGTATATATATTTTGTATATTAATATTTATATTACAACAGTATATATATTTTTTCTATTTATATTTATATTACAACAGTATATATATTTTGTATATTTATATTTCAACAGTATATATATTTTGTATATTTATATTACAACAGTATATATATTTTTTCTATTTATATTTATATTACAACAGTATATATATTTTGTATATTTATATTTCAACAGTATATATATTTTGTATATTTATATTTATATTACAACAGTATATATATTTTTTCTATTTATATTTATATTACAACAGTATATATATTTTGTATATTTATATTACAACAGTATATATATTTTTTCTATTTATATTACAACAGTATATATATATTTTTTATATTGCTGCATATTAATAGAACAATATATTGTATCCTGTTGATCTACTGTCTCTAATATTTTTACTTACCGGATTGTTTTTCTTTACATTGTAGGGACACAACTCTTCTGGTAGACAAAATAAGTGAGGAGAATGATGAGAAGAGTGCATTAAGAGTCAAATACACTCTGCAGGAAAAACACAATCTCACTGTATCCGAGACCAGCATAAAGAAGATGAGACGCAGCATTGGATGGAAATATGGACGTGTGAGGTTAGTACTGGAGAGTACAGGAGGTTAAAGTGTTGTTTAGGAAACTGTATTGTACCGCTAAAATTATTTATTCCTTGTCATTAAAGAGCATACCCCATGATAAGGGACGCAAACAAAATCAAAAGAGTGGTCCAGGCCCAGGCATGGATCAACAGTGGGGAAACTTTCCAGGAGTGCATCTTCACTGACGAGTCTACTGTGTCGCTGGAGAGATTTGCAAGCTTTGCATTCCACAAAAAAGGCTGCATATCTTTGAATCCGTGACCAAAACACCCCGTGAAGCTGCATGTGTGGGGTGCCATCTCTAGGCGTTGACCAGGATGCATTGTCATCTTTGAAGGTAAAATATATCAAATATAATGTAGCCTTATGCACTGTACTTTACTAGTGTAGCCTTACTGTATGCACTGTACTGTACTATTGTGCAGTTTTTTGAGCACTTTTCTTTTCTTGCTATAGGAATCATGAATAAAGCTTTCTTCCCGAATAGTCACCGCTTCTACCAGGACAACGATCCGAAGCACACCGCGTCAACAGCGCATATCCTTGAGCGCGGTATCAACTGGGTGAAAACGCCGGCGGAGTAAGTGCGGTAACCGTGTCTCATTTTTTTACCACTGTTTTTACTGTGTACTGTATCTCTTAAACTAATTGTACTTTTTTTCCAATGACAGATCGCCAGACTTCAATCCGATCGAAATGGTCTGTCATCAGCTGAAGGACCATATTCGGAAAGTGGTGAAACCCTCCAAAAAGGACAAGTTGTTGAAAGGCATAATGAGTTTTTGGAACGATGTACTCACCGTGGAACGCTGCAAAAAATATATAGACCATATTGCGACTGTGTTGCCCATTGTGATCGCGCGTAATGGGCAAGCATCAGGAAAGTAGTATTGTGCTGTAGTATTGTAAGTACAGTATGATACAGGTAAGTATGGCACAGATTTTTTCTTTACCAATAGTCAGAGTATACAGTAGTTACAGTTTTTTCTATACAGAGAGAGCAGCACCAACCATCAGGTTACAGTACATAGAATTTAACAGTAGTCAGAGTATACAGTAGTTCCAGTATAGAATAGTTTGACAGTACTACAGTAACTGCCTACTAACTGCTCAATTTTTTTCTTTCCAGAGAAAGCAGCACCAGCCATGTACAGTAGTACTACACATCACACAATGCCATAATACAGTACGCACATAACTGCACTAATTTTTTGTTTTATTGTCGTTTCAGGAAAAAAAGGGTGGCCTGGGGGGAGGTGGGGAGTTGTGTCCAGTCTAATCTGTTTATACAGTCAAATGTACAGTATATAAACAGCAGTAATGATGTACACAAAACCTCTCCTCTCTCAATGAACTACTGTACCGTACACAGAATGAGGAACAAGATAAAGACGGAAAAAATAATATTACTATATCTATATATATATATTATACATTACAGTATATATTATTAAATAATATTCTTATAAATGTGCATTATTCATGTTTCTCCATGATTTACAAATGTTTTCTAAATGTTTATCCAATTTCAATCGGCCAGAAGAACTTAATAAAGACTGCATTATGTATTATTCATGATTATTTTTATATTTGTATTTTTTGGTTCCTGATAAAATAAAATAAATATTTATTTACATTCCTGCTAATCATAATAATTGACAACACCCCACACCCCCCCCCCATAGTACACCAATGAATAAGAATGAATGACAAAACAACATGAATCAGTTAATGGTTTATTTAACTCTCAATTCTCACAATGCTGTGCAAATCAGATTTACATTTCAAATTCGAGAAGGGATTTTCCAAAGCGTTACCGTAAACAAAGCCTAAAAGGGTTGGGGGGGGGGGTTGGGTGAGTCATGTGCAGTAATCAGCTAGCTCCCATCTCAAAGAGGATTACACGCAGGCGCAGTGAGGCTTTGTAGCTCGGCTATGGACGGATTAAGAACACAATGGCAAGATTCAGAAAATTAATGACTTTGTGGAGAGGGGGGGGGGGTTGGGTGACGCATGCGCAGTAAGCAGCAAGCTCCCATCTCAAAGAGGATTAGAGTACACGCAGGCGCAGTGAGGCGATTGACGCTCGGCTATGGACGGATTAAAAACACAATGACTAACTTCAGAAAATTAATAACTGTGGAGGTGTCTGTCGAAAAGAGTTTGTGTGTGCGTGGGGGAGGGATGAAGGATTAGTTGTGCAGCAGTTCAAAGAAATTACATACTGTAGAGTAGAGTACGGTAATTTCAAAAGGCAGTTCATCATAATAATTTGATCAATAAACGCCCAAATACAACCCCCAAATATAGTACATAAAAAGCACAGAAATCAACCATGTGCAGGCAAACACACAGATTGAATATCGTAATATGAGAGGGAGTGGCTCAGTGAGTAAAAGACAGAGTGGCACTGAGAGTTTGAAGCAGGGGAGCCTGGTTCAATTCCCAGTGTCAGCTCCTTGTGACCTTGGGCAAGTCACTTTATCTCCCTGTGCCTCAGGCACCAAAAACATAGATTGTGAGCTCCACGGGGCAGGGACCTGTGCCTGAAAAATGTCTCTGTAGAGCGCTACGTATAACTAGCAGCGTTATACAAAAACATGCTATTATTATTATTATTATTATTATTATAATATCAAGGTGATGCTCTGTGCAAATCAAATTCGAGAAGGGATTTTCCAAAACGTTGCCGTAAACAAAGCCTCATAGCTCCCGTCTCAAAGAGAGTTACACGCAGGGGCAGTGAGGCTTTGTAGCTCAACTATGGACGGATTAAGAACACAATGGCAAGATTCAGAAAATGAACGACTCTGTGGAGAGGGTGACGCATGCGCAGTAAGCAGCTAAGTAGCTCCCATCTCAAAAAGGATTACACGCAGGCGCAGTGAGGCTTTGTAGCTCGGCTATGGACGGATTAAGAACACAATGGCAAGATTCAGAAAATTAACGACTCTGTGGAGAGGGGGGATTGGGTGACGCATGCGCAGTAAGCAGCTAAGTAGCTCCTATCTCAAAAAGGATTACACACAGGCGCAGTGAGGCTTTGTAGCTCGGCTATGGACGGATTAAGAAAATGGCAAGATTCAGAAAATGGCAAGCTTCAGAAAATTAACGACTCTGTGGAATTTCAAATCCTTGAGCTAGCGTTTGTGGGGGAGGGGGCTACAGGGTACAGCTGCATGAAGTTCAAAGCTAAAGACATACTTTAATTTCAAAAGGCAGTTCATCATAATAATACACCCCCAAATACAGTACGTAAAAAGCACACAAATCAACCGTGTGCAGTCAAACGCACAGGGTCGCAGTCAAAAGCTACAGGACAGATTGAATATTGTAATACAGTAAGATGGTTTTTGCAGGCTTGTGGAGAAAAAAAATTACAATAAAAAAAAAATTTACATTTTTTTTGGTCACTCACTCAGTCAAGCAAGCAGTGGTGGGCGAAGTTACAGGCGCATGCGCAATAAATTCCTGCTGTCAAGCAGGAATGTGATTGAAACCAGACACACGTTCAAAGGAATGGTGTGGGAGAGATGTACTGCATTGCACAGAAGATAAGAAGTTGAAATACCCTGCAGTGCAGTTAATTATCCTGAGCGAGGGGAGAGCGCTGTATATGCAGAAATGTGACACTGTTACAGTACAGTACACGCCTATGTGTTTCAACAATTTTCAAATGAGACATACTGAGACATACTGTACTGCAGAACAGCACTGCAAATGCATGTATACTTTAAATATGCAAATTTACAATTACTGCGCGCGCACACACAGACTGTGTACTGACGTAGGTTGAACCGCGAAGGTATTAGACTTCGAAGACAACAGCTCGCAAACGCCCCCCTGAGTTTTTACACGGCATTGCAGTATTGCAGACAGCGAGAATAAAATGATAATATCACGAGCGCGAAAATAACGCAGTTCACTCCGGGCGAAAACGACAAAAAAACGCACCTAACCGGGATAATCTGAGAGCCGCGGATCTAGCCGATTTAGACTCAGGTCGGCCGCCAGTAATACTGTGTTATTATAATACTTGATATCAACAGCAGGATTATAACTAGCGCCATAAGTAAAAAGCAACTGATCCATCTATTTCTGTTGTTCATTTGCAAGCTGTTAGCAAAGAATCAACAAAATTAAGATATAAAACGAACGCTCCCTGAGTTTATATCTATCTATACAGGGGCCATCTGGCAAACATAGAAAAGAAGCAACTGTGCTGTCCAAGTGAAAGTGCAGATTACAATAAAATTGCCTTATGGAGTTTGGAAAATGACTTTCGACCTATAAAGAATTTTGAATCATTCTTTAGACCGTATTATTGTAATGTGAATTCTTCCACAACAAGAGGCCCTAAATCTTCTTGGACTCAAGCCAAATAAAAGTATTGGGTGTTGTTAATAGGAGTCAGCAGCGGAATTATTTATCAGGAAAGACTGAAGTACTAATTATGTAAAGCAGGTCTGCAATTTGGATGTATGCCTGAGTGAACCGTACAAAGAAAGCTTCATTACAAAATTAACAATGGAAACTTGTATTACAATTTTACAACCAAAAAACATGAATTTGACATAAATTAGCTAAGAAATAAATCTCTGATATGCCATCAAAAAAGCATAACTGATGTTTGATTAACAAAGAGACAAGTAATTGTCACAAAACCACATTGGCGCCATCACACTTTATAGATAAGGGCCAAAGTGTACATTTTAAACATCTGCTTAGAAGTACCTGCATTGATTTTGTGATACAGGTAAATAGTATTTAACAGTTTAATTAACATATACCAATAAACAACCCAAAAAAGTTACATGTTTATTATACAATTAGCAGAGCAAGACTGTTACCTGGGCTTATTACACATGCATGCTTAGCCATTTCAAAGCAGGATATCATAACATTTTTCAAGTTACAGTACCCATCATTGACATTTGTAAAAGTAATTATACCTTGTTGTGTGTGTATATAGATAATGGATTGGTAAAGATTGGTAATGAATGATAGGATTAGGAATTTTTTGCTTTATTAGTGTGACATAGAAGGTGTAGGACTGAGCGTAAGAGGCCCACCCAACGTAGAAGGGATATGAAAATGTGTAGGAGTGATGGATGGTGGATTCTGATTTTACTGCTAGCAATGGAGACTGGGAAGTGTCTGATTTTTAAAGGAATAGCTCTGTTGGAATGAATTAATAAACCTGCAGCAATAAGAGACACTGCAAGCCGGGATGGAGTTGTTACTCCCCACACAACATTATTATTATGCAAGCTCTCTTGGTTACTTTGGACATTTTGGTTACATTTTGTGCATTTTTTAAATTCTTTCTTAATCTGAAAATGCCAAAAATGTATTTATATTTCCATAAAAAAAACTATAAAAGAATGCCAGAAGTAAGTATTTTTATTGATTTGCGTTAGGATTGTCTGTTTGATCTCTAGAATTAGTTTATTTTCACATACTTGTTAATCTGTTGACTTGGTCATCATTTAAAAATATTCAGAGGGGTTCTATTTAACTAATAATCACCAAAACATAGGGCAGTACTGGCCAAATAGCCCTGGCTGGAAGAGTAACTCAGCCAGGACATTACTGGCCAGTCATGCTCTGTTTTCTAGGAATCTCTATTATAGGCTATAAAACAGCAAATAGGCTAAATAAAAGTAATAGTTCCCACCCACCACCGCTGAACAAGTCCATTCCCTGTATCACCTCCTCAGCCCCCACCCCCCACCCCCGCTCAGCACCCCCACCCCCACTCAGCATTGGGTTTCCTCTCAAAAATTAGTTCAGCAGCAGAATGTTGCAGCACTCAAAGCTGATTGGCTATCACTTAAAATATGGGCGGTGCCAAAACAAATCTGGGTGCTAAGGACTATTAATGCTCAAAATGTCCACCTATTTAGCATATCATAATGGATGATTTAAATGAAGGACAGTGCTACTAATATGAATAATTAAGCAGGAGCCCAACTATAGGTATAACGATACACAAGGCTTTCTTTCATTATCGCTTCAGTTATTATTAATAAAGTTGTTGGAAATATCATAGGAACCTTACCTAAAAGTTACTACATTAGAAATAGGAAAAAAGTCAAACTTCTGCAATACTTTATATTAACAATATTTTTTTGTACAATCAATGCTACATTGCTATGTTGTTGCTAATTATAATTGCTTGTAATTCGAAAGCTTTGATAATTGACTTCATAATGTTTAATGGTCTACTTCTACAAACATGAATAATTTCTTATGAAGTTTATATTTATCCATTAGATATGTAACTATTTAATGCTCAAGCTGATGAGTGTAAAAGGACTTTCTAAACCCAGGTTTTGCTGTACAAGCGGTTTCACACAAAGGGTTGATATTTTGGAAAATCAGAAAAGAGACAAGGACCTTCCCATCAGCCAAAGCCTTGAAGGAGCTTAGACAGGAAGTGAATTTGAGGAATTCGGGTAAGTTGTTCCAGCAGTGAGGTGAACGGAACAAGAAGGAAGAGCGACCAGAACCTTTATTGAACCTTGTGACAAAAAGCAGATTACTGGAGGTGGATCTAAGGAGATAAGTGTTTTGTACAGTGGATGCAAGAAGCCTGATCAGGTAATTGGGTAACTCGGGTAACCAGAAAGTATTTGAAGGTGAGACGTGAAAAATGAACGTTGCGTCTGGACTCATGTTAACTGAACTAGGTTGGCTATCCCATATCACAATGTTGGGTGCTGAAGTTACATAGTAAGACAAAATGGCATATTGAGTTGTAAAGAACATAACGTTTGCTAAGGTGAATTTAGGGTGCTGTAAAATTCACTATATTCCCAGTCAATAATTGGCATTAGCATCTGCTGTGCGATGCACTTTCTGACCAATGGGCTTAGACAGGATTTATTTCGATAAAGTACACCCAGGTTGGAATAGATATTTGATGTCAGTTTGTCAATATAAAAACTAAATGTTAAATTGGAGTCAAGCCACAAATCCAAATATTTAAAGCATGTAACTGAGGCAAAATTAGGGTTAGAGCTGGTTCAAATCAGTAGCTCAGTCATGGGAAGCTTATAAAATGTAGCCTTGGTCCCAAACCATAGTTACTGTTTTGTCAGTGTTTAAAAACTGTTTGTTTTGGGTGTTCAGGTTTAACATTTTAAAAAATCAGACTGCAGTACATTTTCAAGGGCAGAGAGGATGGGACTGCATACAGGATAGTATAATCAGCATACATATGCAGAGATGTTGTCTTACAAACCGTGAGCAGGCCATTTATAAAGACAGAAAAAGTAAGAGCTCCAGAACAGAGCCTTGGGAGACGCCAAAGGTAATTTCCACGTGGTTAAAGTTGGAGCCAGAGAGACACATATTGGGATCTTCCTGATAAATAAGAGTTATGAGCGTATGTTTTGTTGTTGTTTTTTTTATTGGAAACTCAGTCATTTATATCTCTTGCATTTTTTCATATGCATTTGTTGATTACATTCACATTCTTACATGAGTTAAGATTCGACTTTGTCTCCTTGTTCCTACTTCTGTAAGTTTTACATTTATAATTATATTTTAACATCATAGCATATAAACTTAACTATATATCGACAATTGTGGGCATTAGTGGCGTGTTTATACTTGGTATTGAAGTTGACTTCAAACATGCACCACACCAACTAAAACAGTGCAAGATATTATTTTCTATCTTTTTTGTCATGGTCAATCTGTCACTCCTAACCCTCCCCAACTCCCCCTCTGCTCTCTTGGTCTTTTGCAATTAATGATTCCCAGTCATATATTTTGTTGTGCTTGTTGTGCTTTTGCCCAGTCTTTATCTCTCTGTATGTTATATTGCCTTTGTGTTCCCTTTGTATTATTCCTCCTGTCGGGTGTTCTACCTACAGATGCAGCGGCTGTTATCCGATCATTTACCTGGGTGAATCACGCACTATAGTGCGTCGTGGTCCGAGATGGTCCTCTGCAGACTAAATGGCCCATTGGATTAACACAGCAAGGGTCCCTGCTGTATTATTCCTACCGGGGTCTACCTGTCTGTAAGAGACGCGCAGTAAGAGGCTGAATCAGTAACTCTAAAGCCGAGCTCACACTGCCTGCTACCTGCGTCCATGCGCACCTCCTCCGCCCACTCCTGCAGCCCAGCGATCTGTGATCATCCCCAGCAGACACGGGCGAGCGTGCGGGGGGGGCGCAGAGTGGCCTTGTGTGTGTGTGTTGAGAGAGGGGGTCCCCCCGTCCCCACTACCTAGTCTCCGGTCAATTTCAGCAGCCAATCAATGTAAACGTCTGGATATTGATTGGCTGCTGAAATTGACATCACGCTGCTGCAGCCGAAGATCACAGTTTCAAAAGACACCTGCGACTGCAGCAGCATCGACGCCACACTTTGCAGCCAATGGTAGTTTCAATACTGAACACTACCAGTGGCCGACCAGGAGTCTGTCACGAAGGTGCACGTGCACACATTGTGTAGTGTGCTGTGGGTGGGCCCTTACTGTGCGCTTCTACCAAGAGATCGCAGGGTTTTTATTTAATTTTAAACACTACGAAGTTGATTTCAGCCTCAGGGATCCCTTACTTTCCGAGATACAGGCCCCGTTATGGGGTGCTGGTATCCCTCTGCTTGGTTTAGATCCCACGGTTACGTGACCCACAGGATTTTAACATGGGGATACCGGAACCCTATAACGGGGCCTGTACCTTGGGAAATAGGGGGTCCCCAGGTCTGATATCAATGCGTTTCAGCTCTGGAGACCCCCTGCTATAATACTGTAGTGTTTAAAATTAAATAAAAATCAGTTAGCGTGTTGGTCGTGGTGGGACGTCTGCGATCAAATATCCCACTTCGTTGTGCAACGCTTTAAACTGTGTTTGCTCCTTTCTGGTGAGTCAAACAGCAGCGTTTTAGCGCCTTCAACGAACTTAAATTTAGCTGGGTCTATTAGTGCAAATTGTGTACCTTTTTGGTGAAGTTCCTTGCAGAGTGGAGAGAATTCTCCTTTTTATGGCTACTTGGGCTGAGAAGTCCTGGAAAAGCAAGTTTGTTGCCTTCGTAGTGCTGAGTTTTTCCTCTAGGCTGTGAGGACTGTAAACCTATGTGTAAAGTTCAAATATCTGTGTATCCTTTCTATTTTAAGATCATCTGATGTGTTTGTTATTTTTAATGCTTGGTCGCATTCTGATCCATACAAATCTTATTGTAGTTTGGATCTGAAACGAGAGACTGTAAAGTATTGGAAAACAATCTCGATGCTATTCTTCTTACTCATAGAACCACATTTGTGGCAAACCAAGGTCTTTTTCCGTATTTAGGATGAGAAAAATCAAGAAAACAAATGGAGAGGACTCATAGTAATAGGATATACAGGTAAACCCCGTTATAGCGCGGTCCTCGGGGTCCACCCCGAGACCACCGCGTTAGTAACGGGGTCGCGCTAATTTTTAAAAAAAATGGCCGCCGCACGCCTGATCGGGAGGGAGTGAGGAGGGAAGGAAGGAAGAGGCCTGCACAACATGCGGCCCGTCTGGCCTCTCTTTGGGGCCCGCGATGACTCTGGCCGGGCGCCAGTTAATTAAATAAATTAAAAAAAAAGTTTAAGAAACGGCGGCGATTCATCCCTCCTCCCTCCCTCCCAGCCCCCTCCCTCTCTCCCAGCCCCCTCCCTCTCCCTCCCAGCCCCCGGCAGCCGTGTGTTTTTTTTTCTTCCGGAGAGGTCAGAGCATGAGGGGGCGGGGCTTAGGCTTAGTACCGAGGAGAGAGGATGTGCTGAGCTGATCTAAGGTAGGGGGGGAGGGGTGTGTGTGTGTGTGTGTGTGTGTGTGTGTGCGTGTGAAAAACGGGCTGGTGGGGGGGGGTGTGAAAAACGGGCTGGTGGGGGTGTGTGTGTGAAAAACGGGCTGGTGGGGGTGTGTGTGAAAAACGGGCTGGTGGGGGGTGGGAGTGGGCTGCTGACATGTGAGGGGTGGTGGGCTGCTGACATGTGAGGGGTGGTGGGCTGCTGACATGTGAGGGGGGGTGGGCTGCTGACATGTGAGGGGGGGTGGGCTGCTAACATGTGAGGGGGGTGGGCTGCTGACATGTGAGGGGGGGGCTGCTGACATGTGAGGGGGGGTGGGCTGCTGACATGTGAGGGGGGGTGGGCTGCTGACATGTGAGGGGGGGTGGGCTGCTGACATGTGAGGGGGGGTGGGCTGCTGACATGTGAGGGAGGGTTGGCTGCTGACATGTGAGGGGGGGGGGTGGGCTGCTGACATGTGAGGGGGGGTGGGCTGCTGACATGTGAGGGGGGGTGGGCTGCTGACATGTGAGGGGAGGGGTGGGCTGCTGACATGTGAGGGGAGGGGTGGGCTGCTGACATGTGAGTGTATTGTGAGAGCTGAGTGCTGTGAGAGCTGTGTGCTGTGAGAGTGTGCTGTGAGCAGTGTGCAGTGAGTGTGTGTGCTGGGAGTGTCTGGTGTGTGCAGTGGGAGTGTGCATGCAGTGGGAGTGTGCATGCAGTGGGAGTGTGCATGCAGTGGGAGTGTGCAGTGGGAGTGTGCAGTGGGAGTCGGAGTGTGCAGTGGGAGTGTGTGCGTGCAGTGTAGAGTGTGTAGAGTGTGTGCAGTGTGCAGTGTAGAGTGTGTGCAGTGTGTGCAGCGTAGAGTGTGTGCTGGGAGTGTGTGCAGTGAGTGCTGGGAGTGTGTGCAGTGTGCTGTGAGCAGTGTGTGTGCAGTGTGCGCAGTGAGAGTGTGTGCAGTGTGCAGTGAGCAGTGTGTGCAGTGAGCAGTGTGTGCAATGAGCAGTGTGTGCAGTGAGCAGTGTGTGCATTGTGCAGTGTGTGCAGTGAACAGTGTGTGCAGTGAACAGTGTGTGCAGTGAACAGTGTGTGCAGTGAACAGTGTGTGCAGTGAGCAGTGTGTGCAGTGAGCAGTGTGTGCAGTGAGCAGTGTGTGCAGTGAGCAGTGTGTGCAGTGAGCAGTATGTGCAGTGATTAGTGTGCAGTGTGTGCAGTGAACAGTGTGTGCAATGAGCAGTGTGTGCAGTGAGCAGTGTGTGCTGTGTGCAGTGTGTGCAGTAAGAGTGTGCAGTGTGTGCAGTGTGCAAAAAAACGGGAGCCACGTGAAAACCGCGTTATAACCGATTCGCGTTATAACGGGTCGCGTTATAACGGGGTTTACCTGTACTGTATTAAGCGTGTTTGGCACACCTTATCCTAAGGACATGGAGGGGGCAAGGTTGAACCATGTGCAATATAGTGAAGTCCATAGCAGAAAAACAAATAAACAGAATTCACAAAAGCATTAAGAAAAAAAAATTGTATTAATCACCAAATATATCATGAATGTTTCAGTCTCTGGACCATCATCAGGACCCTCTCATCCAATTTTGTGAGTGCTGAATTTTTGCTTTGGAATCCGCTTCATTTAGAAGGAGAAATTAAAGTCATACATCCTCATAAAATATTCAATACCATTTTTTATTGGTGTATTTGAATTATTAGTACTTGAACAGTTTGCTTAGTATTACGGGTAACATTAAATGCATACTCATTTAATTAAGCATCCAGTAATAGGGAAAAACTCTAATATTGTTTTCGGTAAAGGTTGAAATGTGTTAAAAAGAAGATCAAAACAGATGGCATGCCATATATATCTGCTGCTTTATTTTGAATTTATGGCTGTGCTCCCTGGTGTCACTGAGAATAGAGTAACACTAGTAAAGAGAACGCTCATAAATCAGGGAGAGACCATGTCCATGTCACTTCTTTTGAACTTCTATGAGTGCTAATTTGCATGTCTTTGCCCAGAATCCCTGGCTGCAGTGGAAGCATTGTATGCTTAGAGTTAATGGGGAATGGCAGGTTTGTGGACTTGTCTGAGGCATCTGAATGTGCTTATCAGTGGTATTTTTATTTGCTAACTTTTATAAGAAATAACTACACTAGCCCTTGCCATCTACACACGGCCTTCCTGCATCATTTCCTTTTTCCCAGAGTGATTGTTTTGTTCCTTCCTTTTTTCACATTTATTATAAACTGTGAGTTTCCTATGGTGTAAGGTTCTGTATTGTACGGAGAAAGAAAATTAAACCTTATTTGTTTTCGCACCTATTTCTGGAATACATGTAAACAAAACTACTGCATCCATATTGGCATCAGGGGACAAGTAACAGACAGTTTGAAAAGAAAGTGAAAAGGTATTTATGGCATTACATTAAAATGGGTATACCTGTGTGATACTGCATACCCTAGGTCAGGGCTCTTCAACTAGTTTTCCAAAGGGGCCAGATCATTAAAGGAATAGGAGCAGAAGGGCCACACGCTTATCGTTATTGAATACATTCAAAATGATTATATTTAAACATGTACTGTATAACATCTGTACCATATACATTTACATTGGCTTAAAGGAGCCCTCCTGGCGACACAGGTTTGAAGTAGGGGGTCTACGGAGCTGAACCGCATTGATTTCAGCTCCGGGGACACCCTGCTTCCTGAGATACTTACCTCAGATGGGATTCCCTGCATCTCTGCACAGTTTAAAGCTCCCGCATCATGTGGGCCAATAGGAAGCTGCAAGGGATGACGTCACGGCTTCCGATGGGCTCGCAGGGTATTTAAACCGCCATTTCGATGGTCCAGACTAGCCCCACCAGGGCTGCTACCGGCACCCACTTCCTAAGTAAGTATCTCGGGAAGCAGGGGGTTCCCAGAGCTGACATTTATGCTGTTTAGCTCCGGAGACCCCCTGCTAGTAAAAATAAATACATAAAATAAAATAAAAAACACAAAAGAAAATGTCGCCAGGAGAGCCTCTTTAAATTAAAGCGCGTTTCAGTGCGAAAAACACTAAGGTGCTTAAGCAACTGGTCCGAAATTACCAGGGATAGCGAGTCCAAGGGTCGCGCCAACGTCCTTTGTGGGCCTGATTTGGACTGTGGGGTGCCAGTTGAAGACCCCTGCCCTAAGTCTTTACAACAAAAGAAAAATTATATAGCAAGGCATTATCCATCTGAGGCCTTCAGAAGTGTTTTGAGATAGTTGGTGCCATGGAGCTCAGTCGAATCAGCTTGGTACTGATTTAAAGTACTTATTATATTTAATATGGTGCTGCAAGGCTTTATATATATATACTGTATCAATGCAGAAATGCTGGGGCTAGTTTAAGGAAAGTTTAAGGCATGTATTCAGAATGTACCTGCGTGTTTCCTGGGTTTTTTGGGGAATTGCCACTGGTTTTTGTTCGAATAAGAGTTGCCTCTACTGTATATATATATATATACAGTAGAGGCAACTCTTATTCGAACAAAAACCAGTGGCAATTCTACAAAAAACCCAGGAAACACCCAGGTACATTCTGAATACATGCCTTAAACTTTCCTTAAACTAGCCCCAGCATTTCTGCATTGATTAATGGCCTATCAGATTAACAGCGGGGGTCCCTGGCAGTCCCATTCAAACTGAATAGGACTGCCAGGGATCCCTGCTGTGTTAATCCTATGGGTCGTTAGTCAATGCAGAAATACCTTAAACGTGCCTCAAACTAGCCCAGCACATACCCAGCACATACCCAGAATGTAACCCGGCTAGTTTACGGCAAATGTTAGAATAAATGTTGCCTCTACTGTGTGTATATATATATATATATATATATATATATATATATATATATATATATATATATATATATATATATATATATATATATATAAATTTCTCTTTAATATAGCTCCTGCTAATTTCATTGATTTGTCTATGCAGCCGACATTCTTTTTAATTTGGACAAAATCTGCATAAATAATCCCTAATTTGAACTAACACATATCGAAAACGTATTTGTTGCAGGCTTAACACTACAGTACATGTTATCAATAATTTATATACTGGAAAAAGTTACAGGAAATGGGGTGCAGACTATTATGCAGCATTAAGTGGGGAGGGGAAAGGATGTAAGTTGGTATTGCACTTGCTGTTTCTTACATGAGATCCTACTCTTTATGTATATAAATCAGAAAGATTATAACGACTATTTGTAACGGATAGGAGCATGTCAAATTGAGAATTGTGGGAATTACGGGGCAGTGGAAATCATATAACTCCGGAATGGGCATCTCCAGTCCTCAAGGGCCACCAACAAGCCAGGTTTTCAGGATATGGCTGCTTCGACTGAACCACTGATTGAGGCATCTGTGCTGAAGCAGGGATATCCTGACCACTCGACCTGTTGGTGGCCCTTGAGGACTGGAGTTGCCCACGCCTGATATAACTGGAGTACTGCAACACGAGATCAGCACATGGTCTTAGGTGTGGTTATGCATTTTAAACCTAAGAGCAAAGGGATCAAATGGCAAACACATCTGATCACATCAAAATGGACAAACAAGATGCCAAAGCAAGGGAAATGGCAAGTAAAATATTCATTTTATATAATGATCCATCTGTTGAAATATGTTAAAACAACAGGGCCAAAATGTGCTTTGGCAATTTTAGAAGATAACGTTATGAAACTGCAAAACAATTTGCTGCCAATTTCTAAGCACATTTACTCTCCGGTACGTACAAAGAAAAGAAAAAAAAACCAGTTCATGTTTTTTTTCACATGGAAAAACTCAAGCCCAAAAGCAATATAAAAAGGTTATTTGTGGAACATAATTCAATATTATTTTGAAAAGATAGCGGAGAAGCAACAGAAGGGATTTTCATTCAAAGCTATAATTAATTTTTACACTTTTTTTACGTCAGGTATTTTTTCTTCCCCCCCCCCCCCGTTGCTCACATAACAGGAAATCAATATTCAGGCATTAAGGAATATCTTTAGATTATCAATGTGAACCTTGCAAAGCAATTGTCCATGATAACATGCTTCAAACAAAAAAGAACACACGTCCATTATTGCGCAAGATCAATGCAGGACCTAATGGCATTAAGGCTTCTATCCACATATCTAAAGCAAAACAAAAACCCACATGTGTCAGTATATGCTTGGAATTAGTTTAATCCCCTTGCTGCAATTGGTACAGTTAATTACAAAGCTCTGGGTTTGACTTTTATAGCACTTTTAAGAAAAGGTAGGAACATTGCCTGAATAAACCCTTGATAACAAATATTTCTCTTGTCTATTAGAAAACCAGAAAAAGAATAAATAGAATGTGGACGGGCGCTCATGTTTGCAAGGATCTATTTACTAAGCCATGCTGGAAAGGGTATTGTGCATTAGCAGCACTTTGTAATTGTGGCTCTCAGTCACATTTGTTTTCACTTATTTCTTTGTAGAGCCGATACTGCACGTAGAAGAGTTAACTAATATAACAAGCAGTAGAAGGCAATAGGATTTACCAAAAGATGACATTAACCTTTAAAGTGCCCCAATGATGAACCTGGTTCAGCATGGGCCCTGGGATGCCACATGCCCTTATGATGTATCAGGTCTTGGGCATTTGCTCATTTTCTAGGGAGTTAATAGACTGAGTGGGCAAGCTGCTCCCTCGGAACAATCGAAACAGAAGTGGTGCCCCCTGCACTTCCAGCTCCGGCATCTGTGGGTCATGGAGCGATCATGTGAACTGGGAAGTGCAGGAGGTCCTGTGGCAAACTTGTAATGCCAGACCACTGGCACTCCAAAGGTTAACCAAAAAAGGAATACATTTAAAAGTATACCCCCATGTACCTTCAGCAATTAATCAGGGACATCTCATTAAAAATAAATAGCACACCACCATAAGAAATCACGGGTTAAAAAAGTGCAATGTAAGTTACAAAAGCGCAACAGGCATTCTGGTGCCGTTCACCTGGGAGCTCTATTAGATCGTGAAGGCTGTACTAATGTAGCACATGTCTGTCCCCCCACTGGGAGATTTAGTCATGGCTATTGCTAGGTGTAGTTCTGGATACCTGTGTGGCACCAGAGAGCTGAGTACCCGCGATGTGTGGGGAAGACAGGCAGACTTTTAGGGATTCCTCTGGTTCTTCTTCTTGGTGACAGCGCCTCCAGACATAGGGGGCTTCAGCAAGGCTGAAGGCGGTCCCTCTATGACAGTCCTTACTCACAATACTCCCTCCACACAAACTGCCGCGGAGCCAGAAGTATAAATGAGGATGATTTTTATTATAGCAGCCACGGCGATGTTGCTACAGCGAATGCTTTAGTTGATAAGGTAGATCCCTGGCTTCTTGATGGAACTGGACTGCAGGTAATAGTGAGGCCTCTCTGGATTAGGTTAGTGCCTCAGCCCATGAGGGACTGAGCACATGTTTCTCTCTCCCAGCCGGGAAGAGAGCTCAGAGATCCTACCCCATGAAGAGATAGTTGGAACCCCAATAACAGACTGAAGGACCCACCCCCAAAGGGGCTGAACTTCATACTATAATTTAGGCACATCCTTCCTGTAGCTCGAAGAGGGAGGGCCCAGCACATGCACCACCACTCATGTCACTCAGGAAGTCAGCATGAGGAGGGGGAAAACCCAATAGGACATCTTGTCACTGTCTGTGTCTTACTAGAACTTACATGACAGGGTAGGTAGAGAGCTAGCTGGACCAGCCACCGCTATACTAAGAAGCAAAAAGGAATTGAATAAAGCATGATAGTCATTTTCATCCTATCTGATCTAATCAAATGGGGTGTTGATAAACTTGCTTAATACTATCTGGCTATTAAAATAAAAATATTTTTTTTCTTTGGAGATACAAACTCCTTCTTGGATGATATACAGGAGAATATGCCAATCAGAATGTGATTCATGGCAGAAATATGAATATAAACATTTATAGAATGTAATATAGCTTTCAGAATAAACAATCCAGTTGTTATTTTGCACTAACCACATCACAGTCCACAGGGGACTGTAATGCATCACAATTCTTCCTGGAAGCAAATGGTTAGCCAAAGTTGCAACAAAATGTGTTAAAGCCCTCAAGTAGATGAAAACTTGTTTACATAAGTAAAAACAATAGATGGAGGAAACAAATGATCAACAAAAGTGCTAACTGATACCATTGCAGTGATAATTTGTTGCCATGTGTGGTAAAGGAAATGGCTTTAGAAACGTGATGCATTATAAGCCTCTGCTCTACAATTCTCAACAGGCTTGACTGACCAGGGTTAGCTGCCACAGATTTGGTTGAATGATCTCTAATAGCACTCTCAAGAGGCAATGCTGCCAAAGAATAGCAATGAGCAACAACATTCATTTTAACCCTTTTACAGTAGGCAAGTTCAGGATTGCCACATGACTACAGTATTTCAGTGCACAACACTGTACAAAACCAAATATAGGTTCCAAAATGTTATTTAAGCAAAAAAATTTTTTAAAAAATCAACCCCCTTCTCTTCCAATTAATCTTGCAATGCTTGCAGGCTATACACAATTTTAGGTATCATTTCAGTGTCAGAAATATGCATAACATGGCAATGAAGGCCCTTAGCTGTGCTGAAATCTGAGCTCTCTCTTCTTTGGGCATATCCTAATTGACTCCTCTTCTGCTGGGTCTACCTGCACTTACCACTAAAGTGGAGCTTTGCCTTACAAAGCAGATGTACCCTGAGAATTTCAAGGTATGTACTGACTATTTACGGTAGTTTCAATGTTATGCTCATACTGTATAAATAACTCTGCTCTCCTATGGTTATATATACACAAAACATGCAAGCAAGAAATAAACAAGAAATGGTTAAACATTGCCAATATTTGGATAATATATCACCTTTCCTAACGGAAGACCCACAACTCTTATTCTACTGTCTTGATGCTACAATTATCATGATTAAAGGCGGTCCCTGATGGTATATTTAAAAAAAATCTCCTTCAGTGAAAAATACTTCATATCAAATGTCAAGTTGTACTGCCCAAGTAGTATCGGCGTGAGTAAGCAAGAGCAGCGTTCTAGAAATAGTGTTATTTAACTTATTAGATATGGGTCTGGTGTAGATGAAGAGCAAATGGTTGGGACAGGAAAAGAGCAAAATAGAATAAGAGCTGTGGTTAAATTAATGAGCAGTGGAGGTGGCGGGTAATGAAGGGACCTGGCATCTGTATCAAGAAGGCAAAGAGGCATATACCGTATTTCCTCAATTCTAAGACGCACCATTGATTCAATAAAAACAATTGGGGGGAAACACTACATTAAATGTGCAGAAGAAAATGTTTTTACTAGCAGGCAATAGCATCATTTTTTTTACGCTACACTACAACTATCTGCAAACATGTTATACTTACGTTGTGACCTGGGTCTGCCGCGATCTTGTTGCTCCCTTTGCACCTCTGCTCACTTCTTCCCCCCACCACCTCCGACAGGTGAGGACAAGTTCTGGACCCGTTAACCAGGCTGAGAGTCGCGGGGTGGGGAAGGATCATGGTCGGAGATGGGAAAGACTCCCGCGCTGCTGCAGGGCGCTGGAAACATCCCCGCTGCGGCTGCTCCAGCAGCCCCCGTTGCAGACATTTTTTTTTTAAATTAAACATCGTTTCTAAGACGCATCCCATTTTCAGACACATGAAATGGGAAAAAAGGTGCGTCTTAGAATCGAGGAAATACAGAATATCAAAAGGCTAAAAAGAGGCAACATCTTTATAGACTGTCTATAAAAATTCCCACGTGATGCGTACCGCACACTATATTGTAATTGTGAAGTACTTTGCGTTCGATAGAAAAGCGCCATATGACATAGTTATTATTATTAATAATAAAAAAGCATGTGTGAAGGAGAGAGTTTTGTGTATATATATATGTATATATATATATGTATATATATATATCACAAATATATACAGAAAAAAAAGACTGCGCTTGGGTATAGTGTGATAGAAAATGCAATAATAGTATATAATAAATAATAACAATATAAAATGTATATATATGGATTTAGAACCCATATACAGTAAATGAATTCTTACTGTGCAATCAGACAATACATGAATAGATAATAAAAAGATGTGCTGTGGATCCTTGATCAAATTACAAACTTTAAAATGAGTCCTCTGAAGTCCCAAATGAAATCCAATGTGGAAAAGAGTTACACAGAAGCACTGTCAGGATGAAGGCAGCTTCTTTAAAAGGGCACAACGACCTCCCTCTCCACCTGCATAGATAAAAAGAAAAAAGCGCCCAATCCTAGTGCATTACTGTGCAAAAAGTATTTAATTTCCCAATAAAAATGTTCAAATTGAACTCACAAACAAAGAGAATAAAAAAGCATTTTATGAGTTAATACTCATGCTCCATGGTTCTGTAGGCGTTGCTGTTCCTCTGCTCCGCTCCGTGACTCCACTGCATCAAAGTACAGCCCTCGTGTGCCTCGCGTTGGAGTGGGGTGCGCGCGCACGCGTTGGAGGGGGGGCGGCACGTGGAGTTCCCGGCCACGATGCCCATCAGGGAGGTTGGTGTGGCAGTGCGGCTGTTCCCTGCTCACCACCGTTCCCTGCGCAACTAATGCCCGAATGTCTGGCTGCCTGACCTCCCCCTGACCCCCCTCCTGGCTGCAGCCTGGGCGCACGCGCGGCTTGCCACGTTTCCCATCGGGGAGGTTGGCGGCCGTGCGCCTGTCTGGCTGCCCCCCCCCGATCCTCCCGCTGCCCCCCGATCCTCCCGCTGGCCCCCAGAAAGACCCACTGCCCCCCCCGATCCTCCCGCTGGCCCCCCGATCCTCCCGCTGTCCCCTCGATCCTCCCGCTGGCCCCCCGATCCTCCCGCTGGCACCTTGACCCCCCCGCTGGCCCCCCGATCCTCCCGCTGGCACCTTGACCCCCCACTGGCCCCCCGATCCTCCCGCTGGCACCTTGACCCCCCCGCTGGCCCCTTGACCCTCCCGCTGGCCCCCCCATCCCCCCGCTGGCCCCCCCATCCCCCCGATCCTCCCGCAACTCCTGCCTGATCCCCTGGCATGTGGAGCAGCATGAGGAGGACAAGCAGGCCCTGGAGGAACAGGCAGGCCCCCTCCCTTCCAATGAATACAAACCCAGTCACCCACCCAGTGAGTGTGTGTCTGTGAGTGTTTGTGTGTGTGTGTGTGTTTGTGTGTCTGTGAGTGTGGGTGTGTGTGTCTGAGTGTTTGTGTGTCTGTAAGTGAGTGTGAGTGTCTATGTGTGAGTGTCTGTGTGTGAGTGTGTGTCTGTGAGTGTGTGTGTCTGTGAGTGTGGATGTGTGTGTCTGTGAGTGTGGGTGTGTGTGTGTGTGTGGGTGTGTGGGTGTCTGTGAGTGTGTGTGAGTGTGTGTGAGTGTCTATGTGTGAGTGTCTGTGTGTGAGTGAGTGTGTGTCTGTGTGTGTGTCTGTGAGTGTGTGTGTCTGTGAATGTGGATGTGTGTGTCTGTGAGTGTGGGTGTGTGTGTGTTTTTGTGTGTCTGAGTGTGTATTTGTCTGTGTCTGTGTGTGTGAGTGTCTGTCTGTGTGTGTGTGTGTGTGTGTCTGTGTGTGTCTGTCTGTCTGTGTGTGTGTGAGTGTCATCTGTGAGTGTGTGTGTTTGAGTCTATGAGTGTTTGTGTCTGAGTGTTTGTGTGAGTCTGTGAGTGTGTGTCTGTGAGTGAGTGTGTCTGTGGGTGAGTGTCTGTGTGTGTCTGTGTGTGAGTGTCTGTATGTGAGTGTCTGTGTGTGTGTGTCTGTGAGTGTGGGTGTGTGTGTCTGTGTGTGGATGTGTATGTCTGTGGGTGTGGGTGTGTGTGAGTGTCTGTGTGTGAGTGTCTGAGTGTCTGAGTGTGTATTTGTCTGTGAGTGTCTGTGTGTGAGTGTGTGTGTGTGTCTGTCTGTCTGTGTGTGTCTGTGTAAAGCAAATATATCAAAACGTGGCGCTCAAAAATTATATATACAAGTATAATAAATTAGAAAAAATGTGATACTTAATACAAACATAAATGGATGCTGCTTAACCCAGTGTGGGGTCGTTCTCTCGATCCCGTGGAAAGTGAAGGGGTGAAGATCATCGGGAAGCGCAAGACCATGTAAAACAGAAGAAAATTCCCTGATGGTGCAGTATTGTGATTGATGTGTAAATTAATATTCAAGGTGCAGTGTGCTAAATACTCACAAGTGTAGAGTGAGTATTGTTCCTATAAAGGTATCTTTTAAATGACAGCCCGTCGGACCGTCAAACAGGTGAGTGGAGTGGTAAGTGCTGGAGACCTTAAATGAATAACATAAGAACGGACATACTGTAGTGCAGACTGTATAAAAATCTCTTTAAAAGTAAGTGTATGTGCAATGCACTCACATGGTATAAAAAGAGTATAGGCGTTTAGATCACACAGGTCGGATCTCAGCAATGTTACAGCTGTTCTCTCCGTCCCCCCTCCGCCTCCCCCTTGTGTGTGAGTGTCGTCTGTGAGTGTAGTTTGTGAGTGTCGTCTGTGAGTGTGTGTGTGTGTTTGAGTCTGTGAGTATTTGTGTCTGAGTGTTTGTGTGAGTCTGTGAGTGTGTCACCCTCTCCCTGTGGCACGCTCTCCCTGTGGCACCCTCTCCCTGTGGCACCCTCTCCCTGTGGCACCCTCTCCCTGTGTCACCCTTTCCCTGTGTCACCCTTTCCCTGTCGCTCTCTCCCTGTGTCACCCTCTCCCTGTCGCCCTCACCCTCTCCCTGTCACACTCTCTCTGTCTTTGTCTCTCAATCTCTCTGTGTCTCTCATTGTCTCTCAATCTCTCTGTGTCTCTCATTGTCTCTCTCTTTCTCGGTGTGTCTCTCTCTTTCTCGGTGTGTCTCTCTCTTTCTCGGTGTGTCTCTCTCTTTCTCGGTGTGTCTCTCTCTTTCTCGGTGTGTCTCTCTCTTTCTCGGTGTGTCTCTCTCTTTCTCGGTGTGTCTCTCTCTTTCTCGGTGTGTCTCTCTCTTTCTCGGTGTGTCTCTCTCTTTCTCTCTGTGTGTCTCTCTCTTTCTCTCTGTGTCTCTCTCTTTCTCTCTGTGTCTCTCTCTTTCTTTCTGTGTCTCTCTCTATCTCTCTGTGTCTCTCTCTCTCTCTCTGTGTCTCTCTCTGTGTGTGTGTCTCTCTCTCTCTCTCTGTCTCTCTCTCTCTCTGTGTGTCTCTCTCTCTCTCTCTCTCTCTCTCTCTCTCTGTGTGTGTGTGTCTCTCTCTCTCTCTCTGTCTCTCTCTCTCTCTCTCTGTGTGTGCTGCTCTGTGTGTGTGTGTGTCTCTCTCTCTCTCTCTCTCTCTCTCACCCACTGTCTCTCTCTCACACTCTGGATATCTTATTTACCCTATATATCTTAACTGCCCTATACGATACCGAAATAACCTAAACTGCTCTCTGCCAGATCTGACTCAAGCATCACATGGAAGACATCGGAACCCCCCCTAACCCAGAAGACAGGTAGGGAACACATCCCCTCCAATGTATATTGGAATGAGGAATACCTGGACATTGAGGGACTGCAGATCAGGTAAGATCCGGCATACACACACACACACACACACACACACACACACACACACACACACACACACACACACACACACAATGGATCGATCAGCAACTTAGCTTATTACTTATTATGTGGTTTGTTTGCAAAATATTGATGCACATATTAAGGAGGGGGAAAAAATGTAAAAAAAAAGAAATGGCAGCTTGGTCTGCTGCTTTAATACATGGTCATTAACCACACTATGTAAGGCTGACAGGCCATGTACAGTAAAAGGTCCACACCAATAATCGTGTTGTAAAGTATCATAAATACAAAAATTGGGAGCCACTCTTGCATCGCGTTATAAGCGGATTCGCGTTGTAAAGGATCGTGTTATAACGGGGTTGAGCTGTATATATATCTTTTTTTTAAGAAATACCCTTTGCGAATTAATATGCAATATGTAGAGGAACAATGTATTCATTCAAGATTGAATATTGATTTTCAAATGATGCAGCAGATGGTATTGCAATGGATATAGGCCATCGGGCCATGAGTTACTTTTTTGACTTTTCATTTCCTTTTCTTTTAACCATTTTTTAAGGGGGGCTCTTCTGTTTTATGGTTGGGCAATCAGGCCATAGATTATCTGTATTGATTAGTTCTTGGGGGTCATTGAGCCTGAAGATCACAAAGGACCTTGTTGTGTCTATGTAAGTTGTTGTTTTTTCCATCATTAAACCCTTTGGTGCCAGTGAGACTACTGTATGTACCTAGGCAGCATGTACAAATATATGGTTATTCTGGTCAATTATCTGGCAAAGTTCATACAAGACAACAGCAGAAAAGAAAGCAGCTGCAGTAAACTCGATAAGAATGAACATCAACTTTAAAAGCTTTATGGACCATAAATGGCAAATTATCAGTTTGCTCTTCAAGCTTACAGTAGCTTTCTACTGTATGTGGCTAGTTATGCTCATTCATATTGATCTGAGTGACATTGCATGGTATGGATACATCTTGCAGGGGTTTTGAATGGATGCCAAAAACAATTACAGCTTCATCAATTCAACACTGAAAAAGTACACTCCAGTCCTGACTAAGCAACATTCAAGTTTCAGGACCGGAGATGGCATTCTTATAGATGATTCAAAGTCAGAATAAAAGGCAAATGGCCTCACCCAAAACTCTCCTAAGAAAGTACATATTACACTTTTAGTTACATTGACAAGTTTGCACATATTTATTGTAATTATATTAATAAAATTTTCTTCTCCAGAAACACTAATATTTTTGTACTTTCGTTGTAATAGTACAGGTTAGTTGAGTTGGTATAAAGTATTACATAGTAAATTACACCAGTTTAATTATACTTAAGATATGATGTATTATATATTTTAATGTTAACAGTTTTCTATTCTAAACATTTACTTTCTACATATACTGTACCCACTACCACAAGTGCAGTCCAGGACTGCAACACAATGATGGTAAGCTGAATACATTTTCTCTTTTCCTATTCTCCACATAGCAGTGCGTACCGAATGGGATATACCCAAGCAATACAAATGGGAGAGAAAATATTCTGCGATGTTTTAAACAATTTATTAAAAGACAAATCCTGAGGAAGTTTTCATCCAAAGCTTGCTTCAGCTGAGGCTTAAAATGGCAATTTGACCACTCACCTGAGTGGTCGAATTGCCATTTTAACATTGGGAGTATGAGGTCCAGCCACATTTCACAACCCTCAGGTCCTGACCAGATTTATTTGAATACGGCTGACCTAATCTATTACAACGGTGGCAATGTTATCTCATTCTATTCATACATTCTTGCATTGAATATGAGCTTGAAATTATTTGAGGGCATTCTCCACAGCGTGCAATTTTAGCATGTTTGTAAGACTTAGGACAGCTTCCTTGAACTGACCAATTTACCATATTTTCTCCCCATCCAGAGCCGTTTACGTCGGTGGTGATTGATATCCAATTGCCTTCCCAGAGGGAACATGTACTGTACTCTGGAGATTTTGCAGGTTTTTCCACGATCTTAGATCCCGTGTTTATCTGGGATATATGTACATCCCGTGTTCTGGCTGCTTTAGGTCTTTGTTCCAGTGATCCAAGAAATGTTTCTTTAGTGGTTTCATATGGAATCTTGTCCAGTTTACAACACAGCAAATAATCTCATGCAATCCAGAGCTAATACTAGGCATGCCTACCTTAATTTTCTGGTTTGACTTGTAATTTGCTTAACTGTGTCTGGGAATGGTAAATTCTCCCCTGTAGTGTCTGGAATCAGACTGCCAGGAATTTCAAAGACTGATATGGGGTTACCGGACTTGTCATTTTCATTGATTGTCCATCCATGATTGTCCAGGAACCTGATTACAATCTGTGTGTCTGACACTAATAGATTCTGGTCTTGAGATTTTATCAATAAGTCGTCCAGGTATGGATAAATCTGGATACCCCTTTTTCTCAGCACAGCCATCAATGGAATAAATACCTTGGTAAAGGTCCTTGGTGAAGTAGCTAATCAAAACGGGAGGGCAGCATATTGATAATGCTTCCCTTTTACTGTAAATCTGAGATATCTCTCCTGGATCTTTCTGCTGCCTTTGACACTATCGATCACCTCTTCTCCTGAACACACTGCACTCCATTGGCCTGAAGGTGCAGCCTTTTCCTGGTCCACATGCTTCTCTGGTGTCTCCTCCTCTTCATTCCTTCTATTTGTTGGGGTCCCACAAGGTTCTGTCCTTGGCCCTTAGCTCTTCTCACTCTGCACCTCCTTTCGGTTAACCAATACAATATTTTGGATTTCAGTATAATCTCTATGCTGATGACACAAAAATGTACCTCTCTTTGCCTGATCTCTCCCCCTCTCTCCTTTACCGTGTCACCAACTGTCTCTCTGCAATCTCCTCCTGGATGTCCCACGGTTACCTGAAGCTTAACATGTCCAAAACCATACTAATAATCTTTCCCCCTTCCGCTTCCACCCCTATACCCAAAATCTCCCTCACGGTCATTAATACCACAATCTCATCAACAAGCCCGCTGTCTAGGGATCATCTTTGACTCTGATCTTCATTCTTCACATTCAGTCCCTCACAAAGTCCTGCCATCTACACCTCCGAATTATTGCCAGGATACACCCTTTTCTCACTCATTATGTAACTAAAATACTAATTCATTTACTCTTCCTGTCACACCTTGACTGCTGCAAAATGCAGTACATTGAAAAACAACAGTATTTTTATAGTGGTCCATGACATGCTAGTGCTCCACTCCCCTCCTATCCACATTTCTTCATTGCTCCTCCCCTCCACCTATGCATGTGCCCATACACTACACCACTATTTACACACCACTTTCCCAGCAACTTCTACACCCCTAAATAAGAAGCACCCCCACAAATCCTCTATTCATCGCCTCTCTCCTCTATTCTCGCTCTTCTATTCCTACTTGCTGCTGGGGGTAGGTCTCATAATCCTGGAACCAGCCATATACACATCTGCTCTCACCCACGACTCCCTGCCACCTCTTTCCCTGCTAACGGTATTAACCCATCTAATGTAATACCGACCAACCTTAAAACTCGCAAAAGAAGCAGCCCAATAGCCTGAACTCATGGCTACTATCCCACACTCAATAACTCCTACCAACAATTGTGGCCATACACTGCCATCTACTGCACTTATTCCCACACCTACTGTCTGTAAATCTCCTAACATACCACTTAGGCCCGTTCTATAGTGCCTGCGCTTGCTGCGCCGTGCGCGGCATGTATAGTTGGCTCGCACACGGCAAGGAGAGTGTAACCGGCTAACAGGGGGGAAGATGAAAAAAAGAAAGCATTTGCGCTGCTACCGCCGCTGAAAATGTAAGTGTGTATGTATGGACGTATGTATGTGTGGGTGTGTATGTATGTACAACGTTATTAAAAAAATTATTACAGGATTTATTTATTTGAAAACACACACACACACACACACACACACACACACACACACACACACACACACACACACATACAGTCGCGCACAGTTGTCACGATGACACCAACTTTTATCAACACATTTATATTTCTGGGTACTTGATTGAACAAGTTGCAAAATAAATTGTGATTTATTTCCTTAATAGACAAACACACGACATCTGCAGAATACACTGAAAACAACACTCAATGGGATAAGGGAACGAAAGAAATTGTCCTTGGAATGAAAGAAATTGTCCTTTGCTTGCAAGCGCCAGAAATGCAACCTTGGTTATAAAAGTCCTGTGGTTATGTTGTTATTAACCCCTTCACTCCTGGACTGGTTGCTGCTGGGCTGGAACAAAGTCTTGCATCTTTACATCATGGATTAAAATTCAAGAATCACCCTGGGGAGCCACAGTTATAGACTGCCCAAAGCTATCTTTATCATGTGGGTCCAATCCCCTCGTGGGAACAAAAAAACTCACGAATAACCAAGTTACCCACAGTTCATAAGACCGGTCAAAAGGGCTGTCCGGTGGCCGGGGCGCATGGGTCAGGTTGACGCCCATGCCACTTAGCATACCTTGGCTCCATCCATAACTTGGTGCCGCTCAGTCTGATTTTTGACCAATAAATGTCAATAGACTGGCATCTGTGATACCTCAGAATGCCGGCCATGTATAATTTATGGGTATCTGGGTCTTTTCATAACTGACACCCTTTTAGACAGGGAGACTCTAAATCTGTGAGACCCCTTGTGAGGCTCCATCATAAAAATACCTACAGCTCATTGAGACCCCTTTGAGGCTCGGTCATAAAAATACCTACAGCTCACTGAAATGCCGGTTTCTATACTGCCATCATGTGTCGGTTAGCGGGTATGGCGAGCAATGCATTTTAACATCTTTTAACATGACAGCCAGGGAATGGCTTGTAAATGGGGGACAAAAACGTCTGGGACAGGGCAACCACAGTAATACATAGCAAATCAGGTATTAACCCCTTCCTCCCCGTCACAACAGTATACTCACAAAACGTGTGCGGCTCGTGCACGCGCCTTCGCACAGGCATGCGCACACTATATAACAGCCCTTAGATTGTAATCTCTCCAGGGCAGGGATTTCCTTTTATAATGTCTGACTTTGCGGCGCTTAATGTATTGCTATAATTCCCTGTACTGTACTGTTTCTATGAATCACAGAGTACACTGTGCTATATAAATAATGATATACATACATACATAAAAGAGATGGAATGTGGCAAAGTTTTCCCTTTGAACAAATAATATATTATGTCTTAGATTATTGGTAATTCACATGTGAAATCACAGTTACTAAACAGGCTGCTCACCATGCCATACTTTTTATTAAATTACCTTGTATGTTTCCTTTTCATAGAGTATTCATCAGATACTTTAGTATGAAATACTTTATTCGTTTTCAATTTAGATGAAAACTTAACATACATTTTTGAGGCATCTGTGCCCTGTGAGGTGAGGTGCACTGCTTTACCTCTTTATTCCAAATGAAAATGCTGTATAAATGTGTTAGTGCAGATATTCCCTGAGGATTTACCAACTCTTTCTCAGTGAGTGGGGTGAGTGTTGCTTAAAGTTATCCCTTTGTTTTATTATGCTGACCACTACATAAACCACAGTATATCTTTTCTTTCTTTACATCTTTTGGGAGTTGGTTAATACTCCGGAAAACAGTGTAATCAGAGCAACCATCACATTAGGAGAGCAACAGGCTTAATGCCTACAGTTGAATTTGTTTTTCGACAGTGTTTCAATACATAAATCAACCTAGATTTTGAAGATCACAAGAACTATGATACCAATGTTGGACATTATTGTTTAACTTGTAAAAAGGTTTGTTTAGGTATATATCCCAACCTAAGTATATTTGGCTTACTTTGGACCACACCCTGCTAGAGACTGCTCAGCTGATCTCCCTGGAATTAAAAGAGATCATTGATTGCATGCTGGGAGCTGGCTGACCTTTATAATGCTTAAGGCAGGGCTGCGCAAATGTTTGGTGCTGTGCCCCCCTGCCTGCTCTGCCCCCTGCTCGCGCACCCCCATACCTTTGTGCCGGTGTCATTTGACGCCACGTTGCCATGGCGATGGGCGTCAAATGACGCTCAGGGTCATGTGACGTCACGTTATATATGACCCCGCAGCATCATTTGATGCCGCATTGCCATGGCAACACGTCACCGAAGCCTGCTGAAGCAAGGTAAGTGAGTTACAGAGGCCTCACGTGGTCCCCCGGCATTTAATTTAAATGCCTTGGGGAGTTGTGCGGCGCCACTGTAACCACCGTGTACCCCAGTTTGCGCACCCCTGGCTTAAGGGATGCTGCTGTTAGACAGTCAGTGTTAAGACACAGAAGGATCTCGAGTTTTGATGCAATTTGCCTCAGGACATGCCATCAGATAATCACTGAAGGGTCTTAGAATTCCTATAAAGACTAAGCCAAAAGGTAACAACTGTTTGTTTTGTTTGCGGGAAAAAAAAACAAAAAATAAAAAAAAACTCTATTTTTCCTGATTAAGTCAAAATTAGTCTGTTCATATACAAATCATTCCACCTCACACTCTGATCAATGTAGTATTCTTTCCAGCTTAAATATGATTAGCCAATAAGTGGCATATGCTAGTGTATATATTCTGTTATATTTGTGCTTTATTAAAATAGGTGTTTGTAACTATAATTGCAAGGCTTTGAAACACACTACATTATGGAAAAAAAATCCTAAAAGTGGAAAATTAGACTCCTTGGAAATTGGTATGCCATTTATTGGACACACATAGCAAGAATGTAATTTAAGTGATTCTTTCAAAACTAAGGCTGTCTCACATTTTAATCTGGTCTGTAACTGTTACATACACCTATAATATACATCTTCTCTAACTGTGCATGTATTGTATATAATGTATACCCTGTTCATTTATGTAACTGTATTTGTAACCATGTATTATTTGTCATATTAACTACAGTATGTCCAGGACATACTTGAAAACGAGAGGTAACTCTCAATGGTACTTCCTGGTAAAACATTTTATAAATAAATAAATAAATATTACACAAATCCTTCCATGACAATAAAATATTTTATCTTGGTAAAAGACCCTTATACATTAGTCTAAAAAATTCCTGCATAATACAAATGCTGTACACTTCCCGTTGGCTTAGTTAACATTGTCATAACATAAAAGGATTTTTACTTTTACTAACATCACTGTGGCTATGAAATATATTTATAAAAAAATAGCAAAAGTAGTTAAATGGTTGAAACATTAAGGCCAAGCTCATGGTGGCGGCGTCGCTACGTGCGCACGCTTGCATGCGTGGGCACTTGCGGGACTCTTACCTGATTTCCTATTGTAGTTCCTCAATTGCCACGGCGTTGCGCGCTTCGACGCTGCTACATTTTGGCCCGACAAGTACATTTCGGGCTGCAGTAGCGTGACGTCAGTGTCCCGTGAGTTGGTTCAGCCAATGAGGGCGAACCAGCTTTGTGACATGTCCATGACGCGTTTGCCACGCCTCTGATCGCCTCCCCTATCTCCTGCAGCCTAGTGCACACGTCCCTGGGGCTGCATGAGTGCGCACGGTGGTGTGGACAGTAGCACGCCCCCACGCCGCCACCATTAGCTCTGCCTAAGTCAGATATGTTGTCCTGACCAAAAACGTCTTCATATTCGACAGGAAACTATACCACTAGACCCAGGGTACAGCGATGGGGACAACGTGTGCCCCATCATATGACAACCTGTACCTGTGCTGGTAGGAAGCAGAAACTGTATTTGCCGTAAAATTGGAAAACTATACAAACAATATTATCATGTGGGTAAGGTACATCGATGACGTGCTATTAATATCGCATGGGGACATCAATTCCCTACCAGAATTCATCGAAGTACTCAATTCTAACAACATCATCTTAAAACTCACTTTTGAGCATAATCTCAATGAGATCAACGTTCTTGACCTTCATATTACAAGGGGACCAGCCAATGAACTCCAAACCACTATACAAAGGAAGGAGATGCAACGAACAGTCTTCTATTTGCAACAAGCCACCATCCGCAAAATTTGATTCAAGGTATACCGGGCAGTGTCTTAGGATTCGTAGAAACTGATCCTCTGATGAACTTTTTGAGATTGATGCCTTGCACATGAAACAGCGTTTCCTCGAACGAGGACACCGTAATAAGGTGATTGAACATGTCTATAAAAGGGCAAGACAAACTCCAAGACACCTATTGCTCCAAGATAAGAGACCCAGTCTAGAAAAATCGACCATTAGATGCATTGGCACCTTTAATCATCACTGGAATTCGAACCAATCAATTTTTTTAAAACATTGGCACATTCTTATGGCAGACAGCGATTTACAAGAGGTACTCAAACCTTATCCCACAATCACAAGTACACGCCCCCAGAACCTAAGAGATATGCTGACACACAGTCTTTATGAGCAACTGACCAGACCCACGTGGCTTCCAGTGGAACCACAAGGTTCTTACAAATGCTCAGAGTGCAGAGCCTGCGAACACAAAGATAACCAAAAACTTAAAAAATTGGAAAGATACTAAAACTTTATACAAAGTTTTATCAATTGCCAAACGGCAAGAGTTATTTATCAGATCGAATGTATTTGTTCCAATAAATACATTGGGAAGACCAAGAGACAGTTACGTAGGCAAGTTCTTGAACATGTGGGGGTAATAAGGAACAACTTAGACACCCCAGTCACGAGACATGTGCAACAAAGAGTGCTCAGATTTATGGGCATTGACCATACAAATCACGGCTCCAGAGGTGGCGATTGGGATCAAATCCTTCTTAAACATGAGGCAAGGTGGATTTTCAACCTAGACACGCTTGCCCCCAAAGGGTTAAATGAGGGATTCATGTTCACTTCATTTATTTAACACACTGCCATAGTTTCTAAGAAGGTGGCTGCTGCAAACCCTTAGGAGCTCATACTTATATAATTTTCTAGCACCCCAGCTTCTATGCAAATACTCAAACATGAACAGACAATACTCATTATGAACATAGGAGCATATCCATTTGCCCACAAACTCTGTGGTGTTTTGTTACGGTTCTCAAATCATCATGTGTATATACAGTAACATGAACAGACAATACTCTTCATGAGTACAGGCATACCCCGCATTAACGTACGCAATGGGACCGGAGCATGTATGTAAAGCGAAAATGTACTTAAAGTGAAGCACTACCTTTTTCCACTTATCGATGCATGTACTGTACAGCAATCATCATATACGTGCATAACTGATGTAAATAACGCATTTGTAACAGGCTCTATAGTCTCCCCGCTTGCGCACAGCTTCGGTACAGGTAGGGAGCCGGTATTGCTGTTCAGGACGTGCTGACAGGCGCATGCGTGAGCTGCCGTTTGCCTATTGGGCGATATGTACTTACTCGCGAGTGTACTTAAAGTGAGTGTACTTAAAGCGGGGTATGCCTGTATAGGACTATTTCTACAAGTACATAAACTCTGCTGTGCTACGGAGCACAATCAGCACACTGTAGGAGTATATAACCCCTCAAGTATATGACGCATGTGCAGTGGACTGCAAATGATAGTGGGCGCTAGTGTGTAGTAATAAAGTGTGAAACTGCATCAGTAGATATGTACAGTACTGCACAAGGTCATTAAACAGACACGCGCACATTTATCTTCTCCTCCAAACACCTGCATTGTACCATTCAGATTATCAAGGCAAAGATATTCAGCGCGCCACCTGCAACAATCCAAATAATTCCATCTGACCACAAACAAGGTCCATACGGCTCAGTTGTGGCTCACTGTGGCGAGGTGGACGGCGAGGCCACAGATCAGGAGTACACTATTTTGGGCCAATGACACATACATCATGGTCCATTTTAATTGCTGCATACATATTAATATCCTTACACCAACCGCAAAAGTGATGCTACAAAAGAAAGATCCATTTTCACAAGCAGAGGATATTAACTGTCCATTCCAAGTTGAATTGATAATTTTTCCCCCCCAAAACAAAGGAGGGAAGCAGGTTGTCTCCAGAGTTTAACCGCATAAATGTAAGCTCTGGTAACCCCATAGATTGCGTGGTACTTACCGGGGAAGATGCTAATGATACTTGTAGTTGTTGGGTTTTTTTTACGCGTTACCCAGGTCAGTAGGAGGGCGCAACGTCATCCATATCAGCCCACATGGTGCATGCGATTTAAACCTTAATTTTGCGTCCACTAGAGGGGAGGAATCGGCGACACCTTCCCCAAAAAGTATCTCGGGAACCAGGGGGTCTCAGAGCTGGCATTGTTCAGCTCTGGGGACCCTTGAATTTCACCCATGTTAAAAAAAGGGGTGGGGGAGGGCGTGAATTTTAAAAAAAAGTATTCGTTGTCCCACATAAAGCCGACAGCTATTTAGTTTTTTGTCAAGGCATCAGGTCCTTCCTGATGTGGGAAAACTACCACTGATCCCACAGAGCCCCCTCATTGTGGCTGTATATATTGCTGTTCGTGGGGTCTAATCCATCTGGTAAGGTGACATTTATACTCGTTCCATGCATTTTTAAGATGGATTTTTACTTTTGTACCAAATAGATTTGTGTTTTCATGATAACATGAGTACCCCGTCGCTTTACTTTGTTTTTGAAAATGTATTGCTATGATACCAAACCACGACTGGATCCACGTACGGAGGGTAACTATCCTGAGTAATACAGCAACGAATTGACCCAGTGGACACTACCGGTACAGTATGTTGGGAGTGTTATCCTCCCCATGAATATATATTATAAGAACAATTGTGTGTGCGGTTCCTTTTCTGCAATATATATAGCACTTGGGCAGGGTCGGCTGTGAGTATGGTGGGGCCTAGTGCACAGCGTGTGCGTGCAGGGCTTCTAACCGCCTCAGGAGCTGGTATCTCCTCCTGCTACCATAAGAAAACAAAGATAGATAGCGCTAGATCTCAAAAATAATGAAGTGCTAGTTACCGAAGTGAATGCTACCATGCAACAATGCATCGCCTTGATGAAGTGATGTCACGTAATATGTGGGGCCTCGTGCCGGCATTATGTGACGTCGTCGCGTGGTAAGCAGGAGATGCTGGCACTTGCAGAGGCCCCGCACTCTCCTCAGGCCCAACTCCGGTAATTACGGTTTAAATGTTGTGGTGGTTAAACATTTCAACTGTGATTACGAAAGTTGAGCTGGAGAAGAGCGTGGGGCCTCTTTTAGCGTGAAACCAGGTGCATTCGTACCGATGGCATTAAGCCGATCCTGCACTTGGGACCAACTAAAAATAGCCTCTCTTTCTCTCCTCCAAACCCATATCTCAGGGTCTGCAATTTATGCACAAATAGAATGTTAATTTCAATTGAATGTATCAATAGTAGTGGCTGGCGGATTAGCTTTCCCATAAAAACAAGGTACTGTAGGCGAATGTTCTTTTTTTAATTATTATTATTTATATATATTTTTTATCAAGCCGTGAATATTGACACATGCAAAAAAACCTGCTGTATTCGCAGCTAAGAAAAATGTAAGGAAATAATTGCACACCTATTCTACTAATGAACATCTTTCTTTTTATACATTAGCTCTCTGGAGATGTATGTTCATATTTATTTTACCTAGTCTCAAAATCCTTTTAAGTGGGATGGCATCCTTATGTCATATTCTTTCTATTGATCGAAGAGTTAAGCACGCTGCAAGGAGCACATGCACAGTATATGAACCTCTTCATGGCAATCCTTGCAGAACATTTTTTTTAACAGGACACATTTCATTTCTGGCTAATTTCCAATATATAAATGATCTATTTCTCATCTGGACAGAAGTTGAACACCCAATTAAGCATTTCGTGAACACTTCAACAATTTCATATTGTCTTTATAACTTGCAATGAAATGCTTCACTTCTAAAAATCATCATCCTACAGAAAACAGATACACGTGTAATTGAAAAGATGAAGCCGCTATTTACTAAATACTAATAGATAATCACAGGTATCCGTAAAACACCATCCCACATCTCAACCACACAGAAATAACTTGTGAGCGACAGTCATGCTGCCTGATAAACACAAAAACCTAAACACAACTGAATGGCGATCTAAGAAATGCAACAAAAGTCATTGTATTTTACAGCACACATCCCACTAACATGTAGGCAGAACTTGTTGATATGGGACTCTAAAGCTATGGGACTTTATGGGACTACCTGTAAGTTAAACATGCAGTCCCACAAAAGGACAAAGCTGTACTAATGACAGTGTTACATGGAAGATGAGGTTGAAAAAACAAACATATGTCCATCGAGTGTAATCTTTCTTAGAGGCAATCGAAGCAACTTTAAAAAACAACAAAAAAAAAAAACAACAACAACAACATTTTAATATATGCAGCCTTTCATTACCTTTATTGAAAAAATATTACCTAAGCTGCTGATCGACTCGTTCTCCCGTGATCGATCAGTAAAATCCCGCTTAACAGGGTTGACTAAATGGCTGCCTTTCAGTTTCAAATCAATCCTTCAGTCAGTGTAACTCAGCAGCTACAATGTATTCTTATATTACTAAGGTAACATTTTCTATTGTTACAGTTTGCAGCACAAACTGCTGGGAATATTGGCTTCAAATGATCACAAACAGGAACGTGTTACAAAGATGTTGCACAGCTGGGCACATGTGCTAAAGCCTGCTATAGAAATCAAAGGATGCTCAGTACTGTATATTAAAACTCAGTAAAAATTGCATTATGAGTTGAATTTTAAGATAAAAAAAATAGTATTATCTAATACTACAGAACTAATTTATTTAAAAAAACAAAACAAAAATAAACATGTAGGATATTGCAGGGATTATTCAAATTGGGTGAGATATTACTTGTGTATTTAGTTACAGTACATTGATCAAGAGGTGAGCAAACATTTGCCAATTGTGTGTAGAAAAAAAGAAATCTCTTTCAGTAACATCCCTCCTACGTTATGTGCAGCTTTCCTTTCTGAATAGATTGCCACCCCTTTCCTAAAGATATCAACTGTATCTGATAGTACAGTCTCCATGGGTACTAAATTTAAATTCCACATTTTGACTGCCCTTCCTGTAAAGAAACAAAAAAACTTTCATATGCTGCTGTGAAATCTCCTTTATTCCAACCCCAAGGTGCCATTTGTACTGTCTTTGGCGTGAAATGATCCCTTAAAAGTTACAGTACTTGTATTGAAAATACATACTGTACATTAATGGGTGCCACTAATTAGTGAAGTGATAGGGACCACTTATAATCAGTGTAAGAATTCATCAATCAGGGAAAAAGTTAGAAAACACACTCAAAGTCAGTGAAAAAGTACAGTAAAACTGTTTAAAAATATATAAATACACTACTATAAAAACAGTATATCAATGAATACAAGAACAGATTTTTTTTTTAAATCAAATTCTTTATCTCCCCAGACATCTTTCAAAAGTGTGCAGCTCCAATTCTCTGCAGTAGTGCGGGTGCAATAAGAAATATATATATATATAGAATAGAAATTTCAGAAGATAAGAGGTTTACAAGCAATCTTCTAGATGATCTATCGTCTTCAATTAACTTCCCCATCGAAGAGAGAGAGAAATGCCAACATCAGATGGAGACTTTGCACTCTATGCTAACTCGAGGTCATTAATAAACAAGATAAAAAGCAGTGATCCCGGTACTGAACCGTGAGGTACTTTATTTTAGACATCTTTACTCCAATCTAAATACTGTATCACCCATCTATAACAACTGCTTGCTGCCTATCATTCAATTCGTTTTCAAACAAGGTGCAAAAAATGTACACCCGGACCAATTTTCTTTATTTTGTCCACTAAAACACAGTCATGTCTTTATGTTCTTATAAAGTACATTAAAACTAGGTGAATGAGGCTGGACACAAATATACCAGTGTACTTTAAAAAAAAAAAGTAATAAAATGTTATTTTGTTTTCATGTACAACAGGGATTCTGCATGTGTGGGGTCACATTAGCACTTACACTAGCTCTAGCACTTACACCAGTATGTACTGTTTGTTCCTTGAGAGTGTACATTTTTGCCATTAGGTTCTGAGCCCATACTTTCAAAGCTCTATAACATATACACAGTTGTGGAACATATTGATAACACTAGTATTGTTGATTCAGTATAGATATGTAAATCTTTTATTGGACTAATAGTGGTCTAATACATGTACAGCACAAAGACATAACTCATGTCAGCAGACCCTGACACATCCGCCAGTGATCAGCTCAAACACTTGCCAGAGCTCTATGACCCAACCATGCCAGGCAAAGCATCACCCTAAGTCTCGTGAGAAGATTCTCGCTGATGCTCCATAGACTATTTGTGTTTTGTAAACAAATAATCTGAGGATTAGGACCATTCAACCCTATTCATGGGGTAGTTGCCAATATACAACAGAATCTATGGGGCATAATGGAAAACCCTAATCTACAGCAGGTGTTAGTACACACCTGTAAATGAAACCAAGCAGGACACCTGTTACAAATGCTCACCTGGTATGTGTCCCATAGCCTAATGGTGCACCGCAGGGGAACCTCTCTCATCAGAAGATTATTCATCCAACGGAAAGCAAATTGCAGGTATTCAACCTCATACTGATGTAAGTGCATGTGTACGTGTTCTGAAAGTCAAATTAAAAACACTTGTTATATGTAGAGTTGCTTCAAATTATTACAATTCAATAAACATCAACATACAAAACATGGAATAATTCAACAATTGTTATTCTCTGGATACTGTAGTTTATCAATATTCAATGTACTGTAAATGTTGTTTTAATATTCCATGATCAATACTCAAACAGAATTATCTTCTGTTCTGTTTACAACAGAGATCTAAAGTCTACCCGAAATGCTTTCTAAGTCTATCTTAAGTTATAAAAGAAGAAAGAAAAAAAAAATCAAAGCCAACAGAGCAGGAAGGGCGAGATTATTTTGAGCTACTTTTGCCATTTTAACAGCTACTCAAGGGTCACACATTTCAAGGAGCAATATTTACAGTAGGTAGTCTAAATAGAAAAAAATAAAATAATATAAAAGATTGCGTAAAACAAGCTTTGTACTCACAAACATTCGATTACAATTTACTAACTGGTTTATGAGTAAAAATCCTTGAATCTCATTTATTTCTAACCTTAAACCTGGAAGTAAATATGAAGTACAGTAGCAAACATTATTTTTTTTTATTTGGTTCAAATGTACTGTAGACATGGGTGAAATAATGTTTAGTACATTATATATGGATCTCAAAAAGATCTCTGCTTAGGGCACCCAACAAGTTGGCGCTGCCTCTGTTTTTCATAGGCAGATAAAAGCTGCAATAAAAAAGCATTACCGCATTCCTGTGTAGAGAAGGTGTGTTTTAAGATGGGTCTTAATGTAGCGGGTCATACAGTCTTTTTTTTAAAACAACTTCTCAGTGTAGCTGGCTTCCTTCGAAAGATTCAATCACACTTAATAAACTGTATCATATATCTAGATCTTGTAAATAAAATGAATATATAATTGCTTACCGTCAGGTAAACTGGGTTCAAACATATCAGCTGCTTATATTTAACTCTTTGCTCCATAATGTATTTTGCACTAATGTTTGCACCAATAATGTACTTTGCAAACAAAAGACAGAACAAATCTAACAATTAATAGGGGGCGTTGAGGACTGGGAGACAGTCTATTTTTGTATATGGGTTTATATTTCCCATGGAAATGGTCAAACATCTTTTTAAATTAAAAATACTTAAACTTTTCCAATTTCGTAAAAGGTGTATGGAATATACATAGCTTGGTCACTGCATATATAATTAAATCTGCAAATCTAGTCAATGGTGTACAGTTGTCTGGTTTTTATATACTGCTGTTTTCATGATATGTATATTAATTAAGTACAATGTAAATTCTTAGATAAAATCTAGAATTAAAATCATTTTTTGTAAGGCTATGAATCGGGGAGTCCCCCTGAGCCAAATGCCTCTATTTTCAGCTCCTGTAACACCCTCAGTTTCCCGAGATACTTACCAGTGAAGTTATCAGGTTTAAATCTCCCTTAAGAGAAACAAAATGGCTGCCAAATCTCTGGCCAATAGGTAGCTGCCACATCATCAGTAGTTGCTTTCTATCAGATGGCCATTGCAATCCCCTTTAAAAAACAATAAGTAATACTGGTAACTTCACTAGTAAGTATGTCAGGAACCTGGGACTTCCCCAGAGCTGAAAATAGTACAGTTCAGCTCTAGAGAAACCCCCAATCTCCCTGGTTCCAATTATGTAAAAAAAAAAAAAAAAAAAAAGAGGAAGGATTTCTCGGTCAAACAACATACTGTACAGAACTGTAGATTTTTTTTAAATCTATCTCAGTCTTAACACTCAAGATATATTATTCACAAACACTCACTATCTGCAAAATGCATGGCAAGTCCATTCACAAGCAGTTCAGCGATCGCGTGTAAAAAAATTTTATTATTTAAAAAAAAACAAAACTATTAGCTAGGAAGTTATTATACAGAAAATAACGTTAACTTGACTAGTTTGAAATACATAATGCATTGGTTGTAAGCATTAGTATTTGAACCGCATGGTTTCATGAGCAGTGAGAGTGTGAGATCCACTCTTAAACAACACTGACAAATTGTCTGCTAAACTACGAGTATTACTCTCTGTTTATATAGATCAAAAAAAGCAATGGCAAACGCCAAATGGATTCATTCTTCCTCCTTTGTAAATAATTTTGAGCAGATGCACTGTCCCAGATAAAGGTAATTTGGTTAGCAATAATTCCAAATTTAAATTTTCCAACTCACTAGAAATAAGCATTCGCACATAATGAATGAGCAGGCAAATGTAATTATTGTCATCTATCAGGCTGAAAATATTTTTCATAAAATACTTATACAGCAGTTTATGATAATAACATTATACAAGAGTCAAATAAAATGATAGCTCTAATATCAAAATGTACAAGGCTTAAGCAAGTGCTGTTAAACACATTTCTCAGCACTTTTAACAATTTACAGTCATATTTTTTTCACCACAGCATGTCATATCTTTTCCTTGGGAATAAATGATGTCTACCAATGCTATTAAGAAGACTAATTATAACTGTTTATCAAATAGGCCAATTGTATGAACAAGACACCTATTAGTTACTTTACTTTTTAGGTGGCTATGTTATACTTGCAAAAAGATCTGCTTAATATAAAGCGGAAAATGGTCAACAATCACATTGACCTTTTTGAGTGGATTAAATAAATGTAACATGGTAAATACACCAAGTTAACTTTTTCTGTCAGGAGCCCATCTGGCAGCGGAACGGTGAAAGGGTTAAGAGAAGCTTTCAAGTATGAAAAACAGAGTGTTCACCTGACTTTAGGGCCATAATGCAGCACATTTCTATGTTAAAGTACAGCATTTTTCCATTTTCTATGTTGCTTTATATGTTTGTTGATCAGTAACAGATACAAACAAAATCTAGTGCATTTTGAACACAAGTGGGTCCCTAAAAATAGAAGTGGGTAAAGCAGAGGTGAGCCCCCTTCCCAGGGGGATTCCACCCCCACTCTGTGAATTGGTTTGAGTGTTGGATTCAGGGCAAGCCAGCTCATCACTTCTAGAGATGGGAGAAATGTTTTGCAGAAATCTGAACCCGACGCAGATTGGCCAGTTCCTTTCAGCTGCAGATCAGAATCAAAAAGGCAGATTTGTTTTTTAACTTATCACTGAAAATCTACCCGATATATTCTGAATCTGAAAACTGAATTGTTATGGGAGGAGTATATAAATAGGGGTGCAGCCACAAGTTTAAGTCATTGTGTTGTAGGCAACATGTGGCTGTGGGTTGGTTAAGGCTAATGCTTCTGCTATAGTATTTTAGTTCAAACACTTCTCCCTCCGCCTACTAGACAATAAACTTCCAGTTAAGAGATTTCAAATGGGAACAGGAAATTCAAGTCAGCCTTGCTGCCCGGGTAGTAGTACTATCAGAAACTAAAATTGCTAATGTGGAGAAGAATATAATTGAGAATGTTAATGAGATGGTCATTTCTAAATACAGCTTCTGCTCTGCCTGGTACTGCTGCCTAGTCCACTATTAAGTCACCTGCAAAAGGCACCTCCTTCTTGTCACATTCATGTTTGCCAAACAAGTTCAGGCATTGATAGCAAAAGACCCTGAAGAGCTGTTAAAACAGTAAGATTAAGAAGAGGGAGAGTCGCAGGGACTTGATGACTATGAGGAGCAGGGGGGTAGACTTTGATGCTGATTCATCCATTCAAATATCACTTGTTATAAATGAGACGTATGCTGATGAGGATGTAGCTGACGTTGTGAAAGACTGTGATTAAGTGGTAGTGGCACTGGTGGTGGGGGCGATGATGAATATGATAATGCTTCAGATGCAAGTGATGATACTTTGATCATTGTTAAAGATTGCAAAAATACAGATTCAATCACAAGCAAAGCGAAAACTCCAAGCAGTAAGAACATTATTCATTATTTAATAAACATAACCAAACATCATAATCACCACATACATTGATGTTACTTCCTCCTCATCAGCAGCACCCTCTATTACACAGATGTCATCATCACTAGTACCATTGACCAGTCGTAGTGATGATGATGATGATGATGATGATGATGATGATGATGATGATGATGATGATGATGATGATGATGATGATGATGATGATGATGATGATGATGATGATGATGATGTTGACCCAGACAAACACTACCACATCGATGACCACAATTACATTCAGAATGCCCAGAACCACCAGTCTCCCATTGTCCAAACTTTCAATGCACGAGCTATCGTGTGGCATTTTTTTCAACCTTCAAAGGATGAGATTACAGCTACATGTAGTTTATGTGGAACAACCGGGCACACATCGATAGCACCTCTGCATTAAGTAGTAATATGACCTGCCACTATCATACAAAGTGTCAGACAACCTTAGATAGTCAGGGTAAGAGAAAAGGTTGCAGTCAGACAGCACAGTGTCATGTCACAGGTGGAGATGGGGACAATAGGTCACCGTCAGTACTGCATACACACACCACCAACACAGTCACTATTGTCTCACGTTGGTGATGAATGTGATGATGACAGTGATGTAGATGACCTCGGCGTAACTGAGATGATGATCAATAGTGATGATGAGGGTGGTAGAGTTTGCCTGCGCAGCAGCAGCAGTTTGCAAACCAGACGATGTCAGTGCTCCTACACTTACAGTAGTAGTGCAAGTAGCCTAATATGCACCCCAATGCAATAGCAGCAGTCCACAGTTCAGGAAGCGATTGAAAAAGTGAACAAATTTCACCGCAGCCATGACAGAAATCAGAACTGGTGCTGAATGGCAATTTAGCTAAAATTCTTACTATAGATTTGATGTTATTCAAATTTGTTGAATCTCAGGGGTTGAGACAGGTTATACAATGTGCGGAGTCACATTGGACAATCTCAAGCAGATCATATTTCTCTATCAAGGCGCTTCCTGAACTGTACAGCAAAGTTGTTGCATCGGTGGTTGACGCTCCATGCATAGGGTAAGGTAGAGTACACCTCACTACTGACATGTGGAGTCATGGCCATAGAGGCAGTAAATACCTGACTGTTACTGCCCATTGGGTGTGGGTTAGTACTGTTAAAAAACAAAAATGGTTGGGGGAAAAAAGAAGACAATCCGCTTCTGCAGCAGCAAGACATTCCGTAGACATGCTACTTTACGTACAGTATGCAGAATTTTGAAGAAAAGGTCCACACAGCTTCTTATGTGTTATCAAAATGACAGCATGTGATAGAGCTATGGCTAACTCACAGGGAACTTGAGGTTATGTATGTGGCGGGGGATAATGGTTCCAACTTGGTTGCAACACTAAAACAAGGCAACATGGTTCAGGAAAAAAAACAACCTGCCTCGTCAGCAGACCATCCCTCTAATTTTCCACCTTTAAACTTTAAATAACAATTGATATGCAGCATAATGGTGATAACGATTAAAATGATGATGATTAGGAAATGTTGGCAAAGGTTGATATATTGCTTGAATGCCTTATAATTGATCCCCGTGTTGTCAGTATCAAACAGAACGATGAATACATCCAGGGTACACTTTTAGATCTTGCTTCAAAACCGGAAAGACTTTTTGCACCATGGTGAAGAGACTGTGGCAAATCACAGGGATAAGCTAATTGATTGTATCAAGGCAGAGTCGGAAAAGGAAGAAAGAGAGAGGAGAGCAATGAAGGTTCACAGCGGGCAGCCTCAGGGGGCTTACATTCCATACACAAACAGACAACAGGGTTTTCATCAACACCGCTTTCTACTTCTGTTCTCAAGTGAAGTGTCTTTTGTTAGTGGTGGCAGTAACAGTAGCAGATGTCGTGGCCCATCACTTTAGAAAACCCTCCATCACTATGGCATGGTTCATACCAGCACAGAAGCAGCAGACACCTCTATTGTTTGATATGGACATAGGTGGAGGGGAATATTGGTGATAGTTCATTCCTGCCTCCTGACTCTCTTGAAAACTATGCTGCTAAAACATAAACATGGCCTGCTCCTGCAAAGGTAGCAGTGGAGTGGCTGTGTTCTCCTCTTGCAAGTGTGTTGCCTGAGAGAGTGTTTAGTGCAGCTGGTGCAAAACTAACTGATAGCCGGACAAAACTGTCCCATGATAGCGTTTAAAGGCTCACTTTTATCAAGATGAATCAACATCCAATACTTCAGAAATATACGCCCCTGCATGAAGCGTTCAAGAGGCTCAGGAGAAGCAGTCAAATTACTAAGATTACTACAACACTACCAGAGCCACCACCACTAATACTGTAGAAAAAGAAAAAGCCTACCGTATGTCACAGGGAGAAAATAAAAGATAGTACGATCCCGTTGGAAAATTATATATGCCCTCCCACTCCAAAGTGATAAACTCACAAGATGATTTCTTTGTACAAGCATTTTGGAAGCAAACTCCATGAAATTCCTCTTTTTGTCCTCCATTCCCCACTCTTTTTCTTCCATATGGTTATCTCCAATGCTGGTTTTTATCTATTACACTGTGAGTGCAAAGCACATACTGTAGCTTTTATATGTTTTCAAATATTAAAACAGTACTATACGTGCTTTTTCTCGCTTTAAGTACACATACTATAAGGAGGTGAGTGAGGAGATTTATGGAGAAGTGACGGAGGACAAATAGAGGAATTTCAGTTTTTCAAAAGACCTTGTTCGCACAAAGAACTCATCTTGTGAGATGATCACATTGGGGTGGGGGAGCACATATACATTTCCAGCTGGATTGCACGGGAAGTTTTATTTTTGTGCCACAGGTTTTTTCCTTATCTACATTGTATATTTTACTCTTGGGTGACAGTAACACTACCTGGGCTGCAGGGAAAGTATTAGAGTTATTTTTTTCACATTCACTGTTTATTGTGTAATATTTATCATATCCTTTGTCATTCTATGTATTTTTTACTTTTATTATATTGAGAAGCGCAGGTCTGAAGTTTGGCCTGTCACACTCTAACACCGTCTACCAGTACAATAGCACTTTAAAAACACCATGCAACAATAGCTGTCTGCCCGTCTCCAATAACAGTGCCCACAGCAGAGATGTTGTCAATTAGCACAGCTAGTACCAGTGGCAGAAAAGATATGCACTTGAAGGAGCGACAGACCTGACTTGGCTTGTTGGGTCGGATGCAGGAGCAGACATCGCTGCAAAATGTCCAGCGGTCTAAAAATGATCTTATCGTGGTGTATTCTTATATAGGACAGCTTGCCGGATAAAGCTTGCAACTCACTTTTTTTGTCTTGCTGACAAAATTGACGCCAAAGATACTACCTTGAGAGTTAAAGAATCCAATGGAATATCTGAAATGGGCTCAAAGGGAGATTCTGTTAGGGAGTTCAAAACTAGACACAGGTCCCATGGCAGCACTGGATGCCCGATTCAATCCAACCTTATAGATGGCTTTAATAAACCAATAAACAAGTTGTTCCTTTACTAAACGAACTTGTAGAAGTTCATCTGATGAAGATGCTTCAGATCTTACAGCGCTGACAGGTCCCCCAGACTTTAAAATAAACAGATGGAGTAGATTATTTCCTAGCTTGCATCACAGTATTGACTACCTTCTCTGAAATTCCTCTGTTTAAAGTCTGGCATCTCAATCTCCATGCTGTTAACTTCAGTAGTTCCACATTGGAATGGAATAATAATACTGTGACTGAGTAACTGAGAAATCCTTGGTATATGGTATGTAGGTTCCTTCACTAGGATCATCAGACTTGCAAACCAGAGCTTTGTCGGCCAAATGGGAACTGATAATATTACTGTAACAGGGGACTTATCCCTGTTCAGTAATGTGCCTTTAATCCAGCAGTGTGGTGGTTAACCTCTGGTAGTTAATTACTAAACACCACCTGCCTGATTGAGATTGTTTACAAAAACCTGTCTATTCAGACAGGAAGTGACTCCTTAGCTCTGACTGAGAGCTGACCCTTGGAGCTGACCAGTCTTGAGCTCTGCACAGCAGACCTGATTTCAAGACACAGGGAAAACTACTGCACCTGAAGCTGAACCAGGAAGTGAGATTTTCCCTCCAAGAAACAGATAAGACTTTTATTCTTAAGAGACTGCTTAAATCTGCTTATTTCATGCTATATGTTTTGGGGCTGCGAGAACTGCTTGACTAAGGGAGATGTGAATTATTGCATAGTGTTTCACTAGAAATACTCCCAAGTGAACGGAAGCTTTGTTCCCCGCCCTGTGTTTGGATGAATTTCCTGATGAAAAGGAAAAGGCACAATAAAGCCTTATTATAATTTCACATTATAAACGACTTCAAGTGTGTACCTCTGTGAACGTCCGTCTACATTTGGTGTCCGAGGTGGGACAAGAGGTGTCTTTGTAATTAAAAAGGACCGGAGATTTTTATGTGAAATTTTTTTTTATGCTTTTTGCCTACAAACAATCTGGAAAAAAAAAAAAACCTCTCATGCAGCAGAGGCAGAGTTAAAGGTGTACACACCACTGAAACTTACACACCACTGAAACTTACACTGCACTGAAACTTACAAAAACACAGATGGACTCTTTTCCCCAATTCCAAGAGACTGCTGAAGCAGGTAAACCTTTAATTGCCTATCACAAAGTGTAATACGGTCATTGAAATAGGGATTTTGCCTTCTAGCCATAGCCAGGGTTCAAGAAGTGAGTCAGCCCTTAAAAAAAGGGATAGTCCCCCAAAACCTAATACACGCTTTCTCATACACACAGTTAATCAGTTACTGTAAAAAGCTGACAAATCATAAAAATACAGTACTAAACAACAATAGAATAGACGACTATTTTAAAGCAAAAGAGCAGGATAAAAGTAAACTGTCAGAACTATACAGCATTATTAGAGATCAAGATATAGAGAGCACACACGCCAACACACTCAGGGCATGGAAAAAAGACTTACCAGAAATACAAAACATGGAACAGCTAATACAGGGCATACACAGGGTGCACAAGATTATACCGTCAGAGACATGGAGGGAAATGCAGTACAAAATAACACATAGAGCATACATAGCATTTAAACGACAGATAAAGACCAGGACAGAGGACACCACGTTCTGCCCTAAATGCAAGACACCAAAGGCGGACCTTAAACACTGCCTCTGGACATGCATACACATATCTAGATATTGGGACCAAGTGCTAGACTATATGAAAACAAAATTAAAAGTCTCATGGACAAAGGACCCAATAGCTATTATATTTGCAAATATAGAGAACTGGACGGAGGGCAAACAAATCAGCAGAGCAGTAACCAGACCCACAGAGATTATACTACTAGCGGCAAGAAAGACCATTATGATAAACTGGATACAAACACAACAGCCCTCAATGGAACAACTATATGACACACTATACAAACTAATGACAATAGACAAACTGGAGACGTCCATAGACAGAAACAGAACAACGGAAGATTTCCGCCAAAGATGGGACTAGTTCCTCGAGGAAAGAGACTCGCAGACAGGGGACAGTTTAGTCTAGGGTAAAGACTGGTGACAGAGGACGGAAAACAGGAAAGGAGTGAACAAGACCAACACGACAAGTTAGGTTAGAATATAAGGTTTAAAGTTTAAGGTTAATTAGATAGGAATCGAGCTGGAGAAAACCGTATCCATAATGTGTAACACAAAAATGTAACGAGGTGAACAGACCCGGAGAAAACACAATCGCTCGAACTTAGAGCAAAAATTAATCCAAGCTCGAATTCAGAGTTAAGAAAAATGTATGTTTAATACATGGAAAATCTGTAAACAATGTATGTGAACAACGGGCGACACAATATGCATGTAACAGCACAAATTTTCCAAGTTGATCGCCTGTATACTGAAAATGTACCCAATAAAAAAGATTTGTGAAAAAAAAAAAAAAGGGATAGGTGTTTGTTTTCAAAAGTTTCGCTGAAGCAGTGAATACATATGGTGACCCATGAGTGGTACTGATTTTGCAAACAAAGGTTGCCACACCGCATAGGGCTACCAGCTGTGAATGGAGTATATGCAGAAAAGTGTGAAAATTGATACAAAGACTGTGCTGAAGCAGGGGTATTTTTAGCAAACAAATGCTGAGTGTAAAATTGCCCTATAAAGGAAAAAGGTATTTCAAAGCCAATTGCTGAGTCACCCTGCCGGGAATTAAAGAAATAGTCCACTGCAAAGAATGTTTTTCTGCAAGTAAAAATCTGCCTATATACTGTATATCTTGGGAGAAAACAGATACCCAAAGATGAGACTGAAAATTACTGAACTCAGGCAGAAAACCAAATTCTGTTGCTGAAGCGGAGGGATTGCACCTATCAAATAAATGGTGTATAGCAAATAGACTTTTTTTTTACCTAGCAACTGCACAATCTTGTATACCTGATAAAAGAAAATGCATGCACAGTACTGCTGATATTGAAAAAAAAAATTACCCAAAAAAGAAAAGTCTACAGAGATGCCTGTGAGAGCTACGACCTCTACAAGCAAAATATGCCCATCTGTAGGACTATCACAAATGGGGGTTCTAGCAAATACAGTAGCAACAGCTGCAATAGTGCCTCCTGAGGTCAGAAAGAAAATTACACCCGATAGCCTAAAAATGGAGGACAAGATGCAGCGTTCCTGTAATGAACCCTACCCCACGGAAGAGTGGCCCTTCCAGTCCAATAAAGAGGAAGACATCTCTTACGGGGAACCCGAACCGAGTCCCACCCACAAAACACCCTAAGAATGGTGGGGGTGTCTGAACTCGACACGAACCGAAAAGACCGCTCCCTTTGACGAATATGATCAGCAGGAGAAAGAGCAGGAGCAGTGGATCACCGAATATTTCTGTCAGCTAAAGCAGCTGCAATAAAAGCCTGGCGTATATAATGAAGCTGCTAAAACTTCAAATGAAGATGGAGACCCCAATATCCCTGAAGGGACGGTGTCATCCAAATCAAAAAAGAAGAAAAAGAAAATCGGTTCTTCACTTACCGTGGAAGTAACAGACACGTCCACAGATCCTGTGGAGAAAAAGGGGGACCGAGTTGCCCTGCAGCCTAGAAAAAATGGAGAATTCATCCCAAGGTTAACCGAATATCCAGATGGCCCAAGGCAGAAGTCGTGTACCCCAAAGAAGTGTCTGTCCGGTGCCAACAGTGAGGAACCCTCAACAAACCATCCCAGGGAAGTGGAGCCGGAACCAGTGAGTGACGATCCCTTGACCAGCCCTGAAGACGCCCTGAAAATTGCCAGGCATGACTGTGATCTGCTCTGTGAAGAATTGGAAAGGGAAAAAAATAATAATGCTGAGCTACAGAAGACTGTGCTCGCAATTTACTCTGCGGCAAAGACCGAATTGGAGGATCTCAAGACTGAGCTAGATACTGCAAAGGCTACTATTTCCGCCATGGATGTAAAGCAGAGCCAATCTGACAAAATGGTGGCTACGCTAAAGCGGAAGTATGAGGAGGCACTGAAGCAGATGACAGTCTTCCAGCAAGAGGTTCACACTCTGCGCATAGAGTTGAATGCCTCACAACAGGAGGTCAACAGTGTCCGGATAGAAGTAGACATATCTCAGAAAGAGGTTAAGACACTCCGCAGAGCACTGGATGCCTCACATCATGAGACCAACAGCTGCCGCACAGACCTGGAAGTTTCCAGAAAGGAACTACACAGTCTCACTGAGGAGCTGGACATTGCTAAAGAAACTATTGGTAATCTTGATACAGATCTCAAAGTCTCTCAGAAGGAGCTCCAGACCCTCAACCTAGAGAAGGAAGTCTCACGCCAGGAGAGTTTCATTCTCAAAGAAGATGTGCGTAAATGGAAGAAGGACTGCAAAGAAGCCCTGAAGAATACAGAGACTGAAAAAAGAGAAAATTCAAGATTAAAAACAGAAAACTTAAAACTGAAAGAAGAAAATTTTCAGTTGACAGTAGAAGTCAAGGAAAAGTTTGAAGCAGAGAACCGACTGCAGAACCAACTGCAAGGTCTGCGTACACACATCCAGTATGCTGAGGAGAAGCAGCAAACGCTGCAGGAAGAAAAGCTGCAGGCTGCTAAAGAAATTCAAGTGCTGCAGGAACGTCTGATGACCCAGTATGTCCCCGCAAAGCAGCATGAGAAACTGAAGGCTACCCTGAGCATCACCAAAACAACGCTAAAAGCCAAGCTTAGAACCCAGGTGACGAGGCACAAAAGGGAGCACAAGAAGGTCCAGAAACTGAAACAAGTAACTGTGGCCCAAGCAAAGAAGTTCATAGTACTTCACAATGCAATAAAAATGTGGAGGCAAGCTCAGAAAAAGCAAAGCATGCAGATAAATTCCCTGAGAAGGGACTTGCAAGACGCACTCAAAAAACAGGGATCTCTCGCGGATGAGATTACAGTCCTACAAGGACAAGTATTGACCCTGACTAAGCGTCAGTATCCCACAGCCTCAAAAACCCATGAAGACAAGGGTACAGTGAGAGCTGGGAATACCGCTCATCTAAAAGACAAGGTTGCAAAATTTGAACCACCTAAACAAGCACTAGCAAAACCTTCAGCCACCCAGCAGGCAACAAAAGAAGGTACACGTGCTGAATTAAAACCAGAAGAATCCTTAGCTGATGAAGCTGAAAAGATGGGACATTCTCTGGAAGTGGGTGTGGAATTGCAACTTAATCTAAAAGGGGCTGTTTTTAAACGCTCTGCAACTGCTGCCATGCAGTATGCCTACAATGGGACGAGCACCCGACGCAAGGGAAATCTCATGACCGCGCACGCAGAAAAGAGACTATACTTGGAGAAAGTCCTCCTCGAGCGACTGAGGGGTGCTGATCTCAAACACCTTCAGGAGGAGACACGAATAAACTGGAGAAAGGGCTCCAATCCCAACTGGACTGAGGGTTCTCTTCCTCCACCCACTCTCATTCAAGTCACAGAGATAACTAGAATGAGAGTGGAAGGATGGGCTTTGGCCGTGGTAAGCCCGAGCTTCCCACAAACAGGGGAGGTATGTAACATGGGACTTATCCCTGTTCAGTAATGTGCCTTTAATCCAGCAGTGTGGTGGTTAACCTCTGGTAGTTAATTACTAAACACCACCTGCCTGATTGAGATTGTTTACAAAAACCTGTCTGTTCAGACAGGAAGTGACTCCTTAGCTCTGACTGAGAGCTGACCCTTGGAGCTGACCAGTCTTGAGCTCTGCACAGCAGACCTGATTTCAAGATACAGGGAAAACTACTGCACCTGAAGCTGAACCAGGAAGTGAGATTTTCCCTCCAAGAAACAGATAAGACTTTTATTCTTAAGAGACTGCTTATATCTGCTTATTTCATGCTATATGTTTTGGGGCTGCGAGAACTGCTTGACTAAGGGAGATGTGAATTATTGCATAGTGTTTCACTAGAAATACTCCCAAGTGAACGAAAGCTTTGTTCCCCCCCTGTGTTTGGATGAATTTCCTGATGAAAAAAAAAAAGGCACAATAAAGCCTTATTATAATTTCACATTATAAACGACTCCAAGTGTGTACCTCTGTGAACGTCCGTCTACAATTACCTCTACCTGATACTTCAGAATAGTCTACAGAACTCTTTGGATAAGAGGTATTGGAGGAAAGATTTATACTGTTGCTCAGAGTGAAATCCCACTGGCTTGAGAAAGCCCATGGAGCCTCCAAGAGTGAAACGTAGTTCTTTATTTTGTGATGTTTGTCTTAAAGAATTTAAATCAACATATAGTCTCCATCTTTTCACGATCTTACTCTCATTGGTTGTCCTTGAAGCTTGGATGAAATAATTGTTCTCAATTGCAAATAATTTCCGTACAGCTTGCATTCATCACAGCCACGGATATTTGTGGCTTGGTTTTAAAAGGTGACATTCGCCTACCTTCTTTTAAGTGCATGCAATACCACTGGTCATCACAGCACACCCGATTAGCCCAGAAGTTCCAAACCCCGAAGATGTATATATTTCTAGAGAGGGAGGGAGCAAGAGAGGGGGAGAGTGGGGAAGAAAGAAGGAGAGGGAGTTTGAATGGATATATATATATATATATATAGCACTTGGGACGTTAGTAAAATAGGACTCTCTCCCTCAAACCATATTTCAGTCTGGAACTTCTGGGCAAATCAAATGCATAAACATTGGCTCATCTCTAGTAATGACCAGGAAAATTATACAGATGCTCAGCTCTAGGCATACAGCTTTTATCTCCTAAACCTCACCCTCAACTTAGGGACACAATATGCCATGTAACTATTAAACTATAACTAACTAGAAGGTTTACTAGATGGCAAATAATGTACATGTTGATACTATTGGACACTATTATAGTCTTGTAATAAGATATTAATGCCGTTTTAACGTCTGGTTACCTTTTTGATACACATTATTGTTGATTTATTAATTTGCTGCTTGTTTTGTGACTAACTTTTCTCTGTGCAGGTATTTTTGGGCATATTTAGGAGAATAAATTAACTTGACGATTTTGCCGTATTAGGACTGGTTTTGTTTTATTTTAGGGACCTATTTTGTGAATGTTACAGGTGTTGGAATAATGGAGAAACAAGCACATTTCACACAGCATGAACACTATTCTTTAATAACCTTAGTGTCCCATGCCTCTGTCTTTTTACTCACACCTCTTTTCTGCTGTATTCCGTGCAGCAAGTGCTAATGAAAGTTTATATGTTATATTGATGTTATCGAAGTATTCAAAGCATTGAGACAACATACAGTAGGCACTGTCACACTAGCAAGTCTGATATGGTCATCCAAATTAGTTCAATCAGCCTGGCCAGTTCAACGCCATCTCTACACACAAAGACAGACTGATACAAAAGGTGATACAAAATTAGATAGCAGTAGTGACAATAATAAGGAGGTATATTTGTCTTTTTGATACAAACAATGTAATGTACACAAATATTACTCTGTTTTGTTTATATACGGTAAGTGTATTTATCTGTCAAGTGTAGCTTTTCTAATGTCTTTCAGTAACTTAATGGCTGAATGAATTTCAGATTATGAATGTCTAAATAATTGTTTTTTTGTTGTGTTATACATTTGCAAAATAGCCAATTGTATCTTGGCATCTGCTTAGCTAAGCCAACATATAAGTTACATTATATCTATTGCATATTCAGAAATCAATAACCATTTTCACCATTTCATTCACAAAGAGAAGGGAAGCTTTATTGTATTTAAAGTCAATAAAAGCCTTTCCTCCTACTCACTCAATTTGAAATTAGTATGTGTTAATTCTAAAGTAATGTGATTACAGTGACTGCTGTCTTACATAAATGAAAAGCTAACACATGGGGATTACTGAATATCATTTCTTTATTGATTTATACTTATAGCGCAGTGTACAAAAGGGTCTTAATCAAAAAGGTTTATAAAAAGTTACTATAGCTCAAAACTTAGAAAAGTAATTGAAATAATGCAAATCTCTCAAACAAGAAAAAAAAAGGGATCATAAATTGAGATTGCAGAGCAGACATTCAGCAGTGTTCAGCTATAAAATGAGGCCAAAAATGTGCTGTGGTTGAAGAACAAAATAACTAATTTAAACATTATTAATTGCTCCTTACAATTGAAATACAGATTTAATTGTGGAGGAAGCTATTGTGATTGAATGCTCGAGTATGCTCACTACATTATGTTATTTACTTCTGACATCTCTTGCACATCTTTTGATCATTATTAGTAAAATTCTTTTAGCCCCTAAAAAACCCTGGTGTAATGCTGGACTTTTACTTTGTTGCTGCACGCTGCTCTCCCTTTACTATCATTTAGACCATCTTTAGTAATAACTTTATTTCATATAGCGCTTTTTTCCTTTTCTTACAATGGGACTCAAAGCGCTTCACAATAACAGCACAAAGAAATTTTACAGACACAGTCCCTGCCCCATAGAGCTTACTATCTATGTTTTTGGTGCCTGAGGCACACAGCAATAACGTGACTTGCCCAAGGGTACAAGGAGCCGACACCGGGATTTGAACCAAATACATGAGCGAACTTCTATGGTGTTTATAAACCACATTCACTTATCTCTGCTGTGTATTTATTGAAACTTTGTAGGGCTATAGGCATGCTATTTTAGATTTAACACTTGTCTTACTTCTTCATATTTGGGTACTGGTATTAAAGGTTCAATACAAAGAGTGCCTCAGGAGAAGCATCATGTTACAGTACGTGCTGTTCTATTTGTGGCCAGTAGAACACATTTGAGTCTGTTTATTAAAGTCTGACAGGTGCAAAACTGGGTCAAAATCCATAGCAAAAACATTAAATAATTTGCATAGTGGTCAAGGAAAAGGATTCCCACTGAGCATTGGGAGTTTTCACAGATAAATCTGGTGCACACTTTATGGTTTTGCCTCAAGTTTTCAGCCAGAGTTTAGTACAGCAAGGCCCCACTAATACGGCAGGTTCCGTTCTGAGGACCCGCCGTAAAGCGAAAATCGCCGGAAAGTGGAACCAGCGATTTTCGTTAGGTGCGCATGCGCAGACCGGCAATGCGCCGTTCTGCGCATGCGCGACAGCAGGAAACCCCTCCATTCCGCGAATGCGCGACCCCTGGCCGGCCCGTTCTTCACATGCGCGGACATGGCGGCGACATGGTGGCCCCCTTCTCGGCACCGCCGTATCGGTGGATCGCCGAGAAGCAGAGCCCTGCTGTAAATAACCAGCATAGACTTTTCACACAAAGACAAATTAATCTTGACAAGGGTACTCCAAAGGGAACTGTTTCTCAGGGGATGCAAAGGTTTTTTTTTTTTACCATAAGGATAATGTTTAGAGCTCACCGTATTGGCCCAAATATAGTGCTAAGTTTTTTTTTCCTAAAAATGTCCTTCCGAAAACTGTACTCGTATTATTTGAGCAGTCTAACACCTTTCATTTTTCATATACAACACCTTCAAAACTTTAGGGTCGTATTATGTGCGAGGCCTTACTATATTCTGGCCAATACGGTAGTTCTATAGTTCCAAAAACACATGTATCTATTGCGATCAACCTATATAAAATTCAGAAAACAGATACTCACCCGATATTTGTATTTAAAGTATATTGATTCAGAGGAAGGCAAACAAAAAAACCCACAGTGAAACCAATGATGTCTGATAAGGGGAAAAATTAATTATTTACTGAGTCCAGCAATGGCAATCAGATTTCTCCCTGGATCAACATCCTTCCCATGTTTACTTATGTGTTATATCTCTGTATAGCTTTCATTTAAAAGAATATGTCAAACCTTTTTGAAATAAATGTTTTTTTATTTTTAATATCTCTATATAACAATTTTCTACTGAAACATATATTGCTATGTTTCATAGCTATTTTGCTGTATTTCACACGTCTCTGAAAAAGACAAAGAGAACATATGCTACAGGGTTCCTAGGTTTGTGTTCCTCTTATTATTGCTGATTCCTTGGGAAGACAAAGTCAGGTTACAAAATTCTTCTCTTGTGTATTGCTCACTTGGTACTATTTCAACTTATTGTCTGAAAAGACAAAGAGGATACATCTGCTACAGGAAATAGGTTTTAAGATTAGCACATGGAGATACATTAATGGTCCCGAGATTATGAAACAAGAGTGACCCCTTCTGATCTGAATTGATCTCTTAATGGAACAGATGAATAAAGGGGGTTCTATGGAGTGCTACAGTTTCATGGTCAACAGCGACATCTACAAGAATTTGTCTGCGGACAATGCAAGAAACATTGTTGACATAGCATGGGAGTTGCTTACCAAACATTGAGCTGATTGGCAGGTACAATTCTTGGGATGTAGTGTGTTATGAAAAATATAATTACCATAGCTTTTGGCTGTCGTTTACACATGCGGTAAAAGGGCTGGTGTGAACGTACACACTGCCGCAAATATTGTGTGATGCCTTATTAGCGGAATAATCTCTTATTAGACCATTTTATCAAGTATTTTGTATCCAGTTATTTCCTGTTTTCGGTTCTTTTTTTAAGATACCTATTGTATCTGCCATCACAGTCTCCATGGGTTATGAATTCCACATTTTAACTGTCCTTAGGCTACGGCCCCGGTGCTGCACGCGCTTGCAAGGCTAGCGGCGCGTGTAGCTGTGATCCCCGGTCTGTGCAGAACTGCAGGGGGCGTGGTGGGTGGGGAGGTGTGCGGGGAGGGGGTGCGGCCATGACATCACCCGGCAGGTTCGCACCTCTTGGTTGAACCGCCGGGGCCGTGGCCAGTGCTCTGTCACCAGTTCTGAAGACAGTTTTGGTGTCTTCAGAAAAATCTGGTCATGCAACGCGGCGGCCAAGGCAGCAAGCGGGCTCGGCCCCATTGAGAGGCGGTTCTTGTCCCTGCAGCGCTCGCCATAGCGCACGCTCCAGCGGGCACTGGGGACCTACTGTTAAATACCCTTTCCTTTGTTGCTACTCCTTTCCTCCTTCTTTAAGGGATGACCCCAGGTAATGTGTACTGTCCCCGAGATGAAAAGTTCTTTTGAAAATTCCTTGTGTTGATCCTGAATATGTTTGTATATAGTTATCATATCCCCTGTAAGACATACAGTACTGTATGTAAACAAATCTAAATTAGCTAGCCTTTCCTCATATCATACCTTCCATCCCCATCGTTAATTTGGGAGCTATTCTCTGTACTTTTTCTACTTACATGTCTTTTTTTTATGGAGTGGTGCCCAAAACTGTACTCTATTATCAAGGTGAGGTCTTACTATGGATTTTAAAAAAAAAATATGAAAGGATTGTAGCACTCCCTAAAAAGATCAGAATGACTACACTTGTGAATATAGCTGCATCTAGCACATAGTCAGACCTGTTGCTACCCAAAACATCAAGAACACGTTGCATTAAGAGAAAGGGCAATTCAAATTTCAATTAAAAAAACAAACACATTTATTCAGCAATGATAAACCAATGATTTGGCTAAAACCACAGCCATTCCCAAGGATATGGCTACATATTCTTACAACAGCAAAATGATGCTTTCTTCCCTTCCATTCATACCCATTTTTATGCAAGATAATAGCTTATTTGCCTTTGCAAATTAGTGCTGACATTGAGCACTAATGCTAAGCCTGTTTAGGATCCGTCCTAGATCTCAGAAATAATTTTTAGGACCTTCCAACTTTGTTTAACTTTGTCATTGATGCCAACGTGTACCAAGACGGCCGGGTCATTTCAAGCCCCTCCAAACAATCGGTATACCCGATCCACAATGCATCAACGTATGAAAATCTTGTTTGAACTCTCCTGAGCCACGTGGATCATTTTGACATTTGGGGAAAGGTCTGGGATGAGTTAGTATATCCCTAGTTTGAATGTGCCAATTTGTTACCGTATTTTGTGTGTCAAAAATTTGTTCAGCCAAAAATGTCAAACCCTTCTGGCTAACAATCAGTTTCAAATGTTAACAAAACCTTTGCACATGTTCGTGAATTTGAAAAATTCTGGACATTAGCAGGTTCTAAAAAATGTGTGAAGATATTTAATTTCCGCAGAAATCACGAATTGCAAATATCTTACTTAGAAAGCATATTTTGGTACAAACGTTCACAAATATTTATTAGAAAGAGAGAAGGGGGAGAGAGGCGAGAGAGAAGGAATGGAGGGTGAGAGAGAAGGAGAGGAGGGTGAGAGAAAAGGAGGGAGTGAGAGAATAGTATGTCAATGGGAGATAATGGGGGAGAGAGAAAAGATGAGTATGGAAGTCCGCGAACAGCGCAATGGATCCCAAACTGGTCATGCCCAAAGACATGGCCTATCATGAGTAACGGTGGGCAAAATATGCATTGACACAGTACACAGACTGACAAACGTAGATGCCCTAAAAAAACAAACATATTGGAGAATGGATGGATCTCTCTTCAAATCATGTCCTAACCACTTCCATGTGAAAGAAAGGCTTGGCAACAAAGACATATCACCAAAACTTACAAAAATATCTTTACATCAGAGAAGTGTAGTGATGGCCTAGGATGTTCAACGTTCCAGACAACAAAAGATGACGATAAATCAGCTCCGTCAATGGAAGATAAAGATTTCCTGAGGATGAGGGATAAAGAACTCTTTAAAGACGAATCAAACAGTTGGGTGGCTCCACTTCCATTTTGTTCACCCAGAAGACGTCTCCCGAACAAGAGAGAACAGGCCCTCTCTAGACTTGCTTTGCTACATCGCAATTTAGAAAAACCATAGCAGCAGTTGTTTACTTAAAGGTTACAGGTGCAAATGGAGAACACCATATCAGATTCATCTTGGGCAAGGCTTAGTTGGCACCGCAACCTGAGAACACTATAACAAGGCTCGAGCTGTGTAGAGCAGTGTTGGCAATGGAGCTCGCAGGGCTCATAGTAAATCAAATGGACTACAAATGAGACATCATCAAGTTTTATACAGCTAGCAATGTAGTGCTAGGCTAAATATCTAACCAAACAAGAAAATTCCATGTATATGTTAGCAACAGGGTGGAACGAATCAGACTTCATGATCAGGAGGACAGTCCAACTGCACTCTCCTATCATGTTTTTACAATGTTTATGGCCAAAGTCTCTGCAATTGTCAAAACCAGAACCTTTACCAGACCCATTACAGAGACCATCCTTCTAATGTCTCACCTGGACTCTAGAAAATGAAAATAAAATTAACCCCTTGACCAAGGAAGGGCCGGGAATGTAAAGAGTTGGGATACCATCACCAGGTTTTCCTACTGCTATTGGTGGGTCCCACTCGCTTCTATTGCCCCCTGAAAAGACTTCAAGGAGCCTTAAGCCATTCTTGACAGATGCACTTTACTTTGCATCCATTTAGCATACAAAAGGACTGTGGAGACCCAGTGGTGCCGGCCAGTACCACAGAGTTCATGTGGACTATGGAACTACTGTTAATGTTTTAATGGGATGAGTTTAACTGCCTGTCAAAGCATACTGAGCATGAATGCAAAGCATGCACAGTTTAGTGTTAGGACCTGCAAATTTGGTTATGCCTTGACGCGGCTTGCAGGCTTATAATGCTTTGGTCAAAGGGTTTAACTAAATGACCTTACTCATAAGAACATTATTATTGATGTATTTAACTATATACTATTTATTATATATTTTGTCACATTAAATGTAGCATTGGGCTTTTCAGTCTTTTGTTGCATACATTTGGCCATGCTCAGTAGCACTCCTTTTGAGATATATATATATATATATATATATATATATATATATATATATATACACACACACACACACACACACACACACACACACACACACACACACACACACACACACACACACACACACACACACACACACACAGAACCCCAGCAAGCTCTTTTTGGGAATATATATATATGCAAATACAACTGTATGCTCATCTGCATGTCTTAGGCAGGTCTGCAACCCCGCCTTTCCCCATCATCACCCAGCATACAGCACTTCCACTGCAGCAAGGGATTCTGGGAAATGACATGCAAATGAGCACACAGTGTCACTTTTTGCCTCAAAAACCATTTTTAACATGGTTCCCTATAGGCTTAAGCTTGCTGCATGGTCACAGCTTTGAGCACAGCCAGGGTTAAGGTGCATACCCAGAAAACCACCCACAGACAGCTGTTTCGACCTTAATGGGTCTCATCAGTGTGGGGTTGATTTTAACTGGGTATGCAAAGAGGCTATGGGATAGGCTATACCATAATACTGAATTAAGTTATGGTGAGTAAAAAAAGTGACAAAAACCCTCCACAGGAAAGCAAATATGCAAATACAACTGTATGCTCATCTGCATGTCTTAGGCAGGTCTGCAACCCCGCCTTTCCCCATCATCACCCAGCATACAGCACTTCCACTGCAGCAAGGGATTCTGGGAAATGACATGCAAATGAGCACACAGTGTCACTTTTTGCCTCAAAAACCATTTTTAACATGGTTCCCTATAGGCTTAAGCTTGCTGCATGGTCACAGCTTTGAGCACAGCCAGGGTTAAGGTGCATACCCAGAAAACCACCCACAGACAGCTGTCTCGACCTTAATGGGTCTCATCAGTGTGGGGTTGATTTTAACTGGGTATGCAAAGAGGCTATGGGATAGGCTATACCATAATACTGAATTAAGTTATGGTGAGTAAAAAAAGTGACAAAAACCATCCACAGGAAAGCAAATATGCAAATACAACTGTATGCTCATCTGCATGTCTTAGGCAGGTCTGCAACCCCGCCTTTCCCCATCATCACCCAGCATACAGCACTTCCACTGCAGCAAGGGATTCTGGGAAATGACATGCAAATGAGCACACAGTGTCACTTTTTGTCTCAAAAACCATTTTTAACATGGTTCCCTATAGGCTTAAGCTTGCTGCATGGTCACCGCTTTGAGCACAGCCAGGGTTAAGGTGCATACCCAGAAAACTGAGTTAAGTTATGGTGAGTAAAAAAAGTGACAAAAACCCTCCACAGGAAAGCAAATATGCAAATACAACTGTATGCTCATCTGCATGTCTTAGGCAGGTCTGCAACCCCATATATATATATATCCAAGTGCCCCCGGCTGTAGATGCACATTCACAGATAATGTTCAATATTTGTGCTTTGTTTCCCGATTGAGTTCACATAAGGCTAAGTCCCCGCTAGCGCTGATCGGGCGGCGCTTGCGGCGGGGACTTACATATATCTATATGTGCAAGTCCCCGCTCACGCGGTGCGCGCGGCGCTCGTGCGCTTGCACACACACTCAGACGCGATCGGCGCTTAGGTAAACAAAAAAACTATACTTACCCACGCACTCAACTACCCGCAATGCCCCCCCGCCCGCGCACATACAAGCAGGACACCCGGCGCTCATGCTTGGAGCGCTCTCCAAGCATGAGCGTGCTCAGTGCCAGTGGGGACTTAGCCCACGGAACAACGGAGGAGAAAAGTTGTTTATTACACTAAAACTAAAACTGGTTTATGCATATATTCCATTACTTGACATATACTATACCAAAGGTATGTCCTACTGTTTCAATACATTATATTTGCACAACCACTTTGTGGGAATGCAGAAACCCTAAGCACATATTCGTTTAATGGGTACTTTATGTTTGGAAACATCTTGTCCTTACATTAGTGGTCAGCAGATAATAAAAATGTATTTTAATTTGAACCAATTTAGATATTCTGATTTAATCCAAGATTAGGGATCTGAATCCCCAGCAACAAATAGATATGACAACAACATTTCCTATTTAAATCTTGCAACTTATGTGGTAAAGAAGAGGTGCTTAACTCCAGCCCTCAAGCCCCCCAAATAGCACAGGTTTTCAGGATATGCCAGCATCAGCACAGGTGGCTCAATCAGAGGCTAATGGGAAGACTGAGTCTCTGATTGAGCCACTTGTGCTGAAACAGTGACTGATTGAGCCACCTGTGCTGAAGCTAGGATATCCTGAAAACCTGACCTGTTGGGGGGGGGGGAAGGGGGTTGAGGACTGGAGTTGAGCCCCCCTATAATAAAGTACTTATCTGCCCTCTTCCAACTACAGTACCACTCTAAGGCAATTCATTTTTGAGTCATTGAGAAATCCTGCTGAGTTAGCATCATTTTGTGCTACAAAGGAAATAATTAAGGACTAGATTGTTTTGATTCAACTGAACTTGCAGAAATTAACTTTGTGATATACTGAAAAACAATATAAAACAAAATCAATACATAGTGTTTCTATCCATCTAGTTTTGGTGCCTGCTACATGTGTGTGCTGCCCCCGCCCCCCTCCCAAATGACTTAAGGCATTTACTTTTTGGCATTTAAATCTATATATTCTATTTTAGTTCTTTTATTTATTTTCATTTCTGCTATACGTTTGTGTTACTGAAATTTCAAATGATGGTTATATTTGTTGCTGACAATTAAATGCATTGAACAGTGAGTGAATCTATTGGAAAAGGGAATTTGCTGATCTTGCACATTGGTCAACTGTGACTATTAAAAGCTTCTAAGATAACTGACAATGATAGTGTGGAAAGCAATTGCCAATTGTGATGTGCAGAACATCACATCAGAAAGAGGTAGTTAGACAAAAGGAGAAGGGCAAATACATTTTATTGCCAAGATTATAACGAAGAAACACACTTTTTCCTAAGTACTGTAAAACACACAGGAAAAGTCATCCCAGGTATCATAGTTGAAGACATACTGTACAGACTTCATTTTTCTAAATATTGTTTTAGTTCATACATCGTTCTGTAGCACCTACGGTAAAAAAAAGTAAAGTAATCTGCACTAGCAGTCATGCTGTCATCAATGCTAGAAACATACAAATTGCATCTTATGTTACTGTCCATTTGTGTGCACCCAAGCATGCCATTAGTGTTATCCTAGTAATGCAGCACAAATCCCAACAGCAGCTAGCAATAACGCTCTGAGTCAGATACCCCTGGTGTTACTGATTCTAATCATATTATTTCATTTTCAAAAGAAGCACGTCTTTAGCACTATAGTTTTTTTATTTTTACCTTGCATATGAACCAAAAGTATTGAATCTGTGACAAGAAGGTAGACATTGAATGCTCTTGATGTTAATTGCTACTGTATGTTAATAATTTCCCCCCATCTGATATATAGTATTTCATACACTATCATCATACGCTTTAAACAATCATCAAAAAATTAGGGAGATGCTTGGGTGAATCGACATGGATACAATTTGAACATGTTGTACTGAAAGAGTTATAGCAGTGGTTAGTACTTAAAAGTCCTGCCTACTCCTACATAATTTCTGTGTGTTGCACAGACTATCATGATCTATAATCTTTCCTTTGAATCATAAATTGTATTCATGATTCTTAAAAGCACATATTCATGTAATCCTTTCATGGATATGTGTACATACAACGTATGCATATAATTTTATATTCACCAATTTATCATTTAACTGAACGTAATAATTTGCATGAGAGAGACAGACAGATAATTATTTATTTATGAATTTTTTTACCAGGAAGTAATACATTGAGAGTTTCCTCTCGTTTTAAAGCAGGACACTGGGTAGTGAGAGATTGGGTTGAACAGGGAAGGTAGACATGGGAAAGATACTGAAAGAACAAAGAACGAGAACAGTAGGAGTACAGCTCACACTTTTCTAGACATAAAAGAAAAAATAGATATTTGTGCTGTGCATTAGGAATGCATTCATAGTAAAAATATTTCAAAGCTCCTGGATTTCGCAGTTTGTTGTTGTGCCTGCTTTTCACACTTACAGTACATGTACAACTGCATTTAGAACGCCTGTGGGGTTTTGTTACATTTTAGGCACATCTTAGTTCTTTAATGTTTGGATGTATGACCCTAGAAAGGTGCTTATAAGGCTACGGCCCCAGTCACTGCATGCACGCGCACGTCAGAGCGCCTGGCGGCACGTCTAGGGGTGGCGATGGGACGCGCGTCTTGGCAAGTCACAGAAGAGCAGGGAGAGCAAAGACAAGATCTAGTCTATGGCCCCCGGGGAGGCGTGGTGGGGGTGTGGCCATGACATCACGCGGCTGGTTTGCCCTCATTGGCTGAACCACCACCATGACTTGGCCATCGCTCAGCCACCGCGCCAAAAATCTTGTCTTTTGGGAAAGGTGGTCGCACATCGCACTTTCTGCAGGCGCGTGCAGGTAGTGACTGAGGACGGCCCCATAGAGGGCTATATCTTGTTTGCGCCACGCACGCCGCAGCGTGTGCAGCGGCGAGCAATGGGGACGAGGCCTAACATGCATGGGAACAACTTGGGTCGGCTGTTCTTCATTTATTTTTGTCTTGGATAATTATTTAGGTAATTAAACATCACTAACACTGTGTGACAGGATATTTGCCCACCCACAACATTGTCTTGGTCATTTTACGGATTCCAAATTGATGTCTCTGAGCATCACACACGCCAGGTAAGTTTCAGAGAGCAGTTTACTGGTGAGGTCCAACATGCTACTGAGAACACAGAAGCAAGGTGCATCCTGGCAAATGTTAACACCAAGGATTGCAAGTTGTAAATTTAAGATCAATTACTATTCAACTGGCATTCTTCGATATTGAATAAGTAGATCTGCGTGTGGCTCTCGCCTCTGTGGAATCACAAATTCCAGGACCTATAGTATAACATGTATTCCAATCTTTAGGATACAGACCATTGCTTTCAATGTAATTCATCAAAGCAGAATTACATTTGTTGTCAGAATGAGGAAATGTTTGGGAAAATCAGTTATTTAGTTGTTTTGATGGCAGCTCTTGAAATAGCCATTACAGCTTATTTAACCACATGTCACTGGCGAATCAAGTGCCAATGTTGCCATTAACACTGACCGTCAATTAACATTTATGTTCAATTACAAGGCTAAAGGAATAATGATTGCAAGCAAGGTTTAAGGCTGACATGTCAACAACAAAGTCTCAAACATTAGTAAGACCACTACATATGGCCAATGGCTAACTAAACACTAACAGTGGGACAGCAAATAAAAATATAGGTTTTAAATATCGTATGGAAAGGAATATGTCTTAAAGCAACAGTTCTCTCAAATCTCCATTTTTGTTTGTTTTTTGCATTTCTTTAAAACTTTTAAGCGATCGCTGCTAGTCTTTTCCAATGCTGTTTTTATTATTAAAATGGAATGCTCCATTCAGGAGATAAAAGCACTCAGAATTGTAAGTATCCGGGAGGTTGCACCTGACTCAGGGAGAGCTCCATTTCACTCTAAATGTTACCTTTAGAAGCTAGACATTCATGAATATAAAAAAATAAAACACAGAACATACTCAGGGGGCAAAATACTAACATTACATGAGATAATCTTATACATGTTTCCAGAGGAGATATGCCTGGTAAATATAAGGTTGTTAAAGCAGCAGAGTATAAACATATATTATAAGCTCGCTACGGATATTTATGTATTATGCTTTCAACCGAGATTCAGTTAATGGATTAAATTTAGCTCTTCTAATCTTTCTCTTTACAGCCTTATCTCTTCTTATCAAGCTCTCATCTCCCCTTAATCTGCCCTATAACTCTCACTTCATATTCATTGCACCTTTGCTCATCATCTCTTTTCTGTTCTCATTAACTTCTCTCCTTTCTACACTCATTGCTTCCACTTTCTTCTGCTACAGTATAGTACTTGCTGCTGAATAGATTTCTCCGAACCCTGGCCCCTTCCATATTCCTACTTGCTCTTGTCATTGCTTACCTCCTACTATATCTCTGCTAACAACTATGACCTACATAACCACATATATATTCCGTGTCTCTCACCATCACTCTTCATGTGCCCTCTAGAATGCTCACTCCTCTAACAAGGTCCTAACTGTGCATGTCCTATTCCTCACGCTCCCTAAATCTCCTTGCTCTGACTGAAACTTGCTGGGGAAGTAGGATTTCTTCTCTCTCCCCAGTCCAGTTTCAAGGCATTATCTGTTCTTGCCTCTCTATCCTTCCCATACTGAACATTAGCAGTGCAGGTCTCCAACTGCCTCAAGGCAATCTCAACCTGCATGGCAGCTAGATGCCTTACACTCATTGGTCAAGATCCAGAGTTCCGTTAACCAAGTTAAAGCTGCACTTCAAGCAATATCCTTTGTGTGTTTTTTACTTAATAAATCCGTTCTGTACTATAAGAAAATACTTGTAGCATTTAAAAAAAAAAAATAATAATTTTAAAGACTTTTTTAATGTATTCTAATTTATTCATGTAACAAACATTTTTGTTTCTATAGCAACAATTTACAAAGTCACATCCCCTGCCTCTTCTGAGACAAGCTGTGGTACACCCCTTTTGCCCGCTCTCTAGCAGTGCACCAATTGTATCTAGTGCTTGCCTGCACCTTCCACATGATCTTCCACATAGAACTTTGCATCTTGGGTCCTCTTCTGCAGCACCGATGGTGATTTAAAAAAAAAACCAAGCCAAATCTTTGCCAATCGATCACAGGAGAACGGACCGATCATCAACGTAGCTAATCAATTGTCAGTGTGCAGCTTGTATTGATGCACATATTGCATGGAATATTTTTATAATTTTTAAAACAGCAGCTTGAACTGCTGTAACATCACGTTACGCTTAATGTGCATCTTTCAAGCTCAATCACGTAATATCAAGTCCTGTTTTTAGCTGTAAAGGGCATTGCATGATCCATAACAGACTTTATTGGTAATGAAATGTAAGAAAGGTATCCCCCCCAAAATACCTATTCACAAAGGTCTGTTAAGGTTAATGCAATGCTGATTAAGTCACACCGAAAAGGTGACATTACTCCCATCCAGACTCTGAAATATAGGTCTGGGAGGGGGAGAGAGAATGAGAGGAGAGAGAATGAGAGGAGAGAGAATGAGAGGGAGAGAGAGTGTGCTAATTCAACATGACGTTAAGCCTATGTTAATGAATAGCGATGGGCAACACTTTTGCCAAAGTTAGAGTGCGCTGCAAAATCGGCATAGTGAAAATCTTCGGATATATATATATATATATATATATATATATATATATATATATATATATATAGTCAGATAAGGCAGTTGGCACTCCAATAGGTGCTGGTAAGCCACAGGTGCACGTCCCATATAGAGAATGTAGTTATACGTTACCGTTCCAAGGATTGGTAAACAAGAGACAGCACTCAGTGTTGAAAATCAAAGTGTATTAGTGAAAGCAAAAATACATCCAGAAACCCAACGTTTCGGTCCTACAGAATGGGACCTTCCTCAGGGACATACATTTTGTAACGTATAACTATATATATATATATATATATGTGACAGAAAATATAGACAGCGCCCTTCACACACTACACCTAAATTGCTGCAGCCCTGATAGATGTGGCAAGAAATTGCACCAGGCAAATATGCCCAATAAACAGAGGTGTGAAAATAACTAAATGTATTCTGGCAGGAAAAACTAAAAGTGATTAATAGATAAAAACACAAAAACAAAAAAGAAGTGTGCATAACATATAAAAATAAAAATAAAAAAAAGCAATAAAAAAGATATTGCCAATTAATGTGGGTAAAAATGACACTGAGTGTCACTGGGACTTAACTAAAAATGCAAATATTTAGTCGGAAGAAACGCGTAGGGATATCTGGCAGTGAGCCTACGGTGACAGGGCAGCTCCCAGCACCAGCGTGAGGAGGCAAGGACTTGCCTGAAGATTTTTTTCCGGTTTCAAGTGTGAGAAGAAAGGCTAAATGGCGGCTGCATGTGGAGATTGAGTGCTCACAAACACTAAGGATTACTCCCCTGGAGACAGCAGCTGACAGCAACATCCTTTTTGGAGCCAATACTGACACTCACACACAAAGAAGAGACCGAGGAGTCCTCAGTTGGTGCATGGGCAGGTCCCATAACATGCTTTATTTTATCAGACAAATTGTAAGTGTGCATTTGTCTTGTCCATGAGATATTAAAACTTTGTTCATCTGATTTTACACAAGGATCGGGCGCTTCTTTTCTCTTTTTCTCTAATATATATATATATATATATATATATATATATATATATATATATATATATATATATATATAAACGAAAAAGTTCAGGAGAAACCAACACAAAAAAAAAACCTTTTTGTTTTTGCAAAAGTAAGCGAAATTAAGGGGTTAGGCAGATTTCCATGCTTGTGCGCAGGTTTGGAAGCAAACTTTACGCGAATGTTTGAGGGCCGAAATTCAATAAGTTCATCCATCTCTATTAATGAGATAAAGGCTGTTTGTGCTTACAGTATAACACATGTGTTAACCTCAGAGAAAATAATGTGGGAAGGAGGGGAAGAGAGGGAGAGAGGGAGGGGGAGAGAGGGAGAGAGGGAGGGGGAGAGGGGGAGAGAGGGAGAGAGGGAGGGGGAGAGAGGGAGAGAGGGAGGGGGAGAGAGGGAGGGGGAGAGAGGGATGGGGAGAGAGGGAGGGCGAGAGAGGGAGGGTGAGAGGGAGAGAGAGAGAGGGAGGGGGAGGGTGCGGGAGTGAGAGGAGGAGGAAGAAGAGGGGGAGGAAGAAGAGGAGGGGGAGGGAGTGAGAGGAAGAAGGGGGAGGGAGGGGGAGGAGGAAGGGGGGGAGAATAGGAAGGGGAGGGGGAATGGAGGATGGGAAGGGGAGGAAGGATGGGAGGGGGGAGGAAGGATGGAAGGGGGAGGGAGGATGGGAGGGGGGAGGGAGGATGGGAAGGGGAGGAAGGATGGAAGGGGGAGGGAGGATGGGAGGGAGGATGGGAGGGGGAAGGAGGAGGGAGAGAGGGAGAAGAAGGGAGAGAGGGAGGAGATAGGGAAGGGGAGGGGGAGGGAGAGAGAGAGGGAAAAATTGACTAGAATCAAAGTTCTATATATATATCCTTTCAAACCCACCATGAAATAACTTGTGGAGAAGCACATATGCACAAAAAAGAAGCACACCAAGGAGATATGCTAATCGGATATACAAAATGTATATAAGAGAGAGAGAGAGAGAGAGAGAGAGAGAGAGAGAGAGAGAGAGAGAGAGAGAGAGAGAGAGAGAGAGAGAGAGAGAGAGAGAGAGAGAGAGAGAGAGAGAGAGAGAGAGAGAGAGAGAGAGAGAGAGAGAAAAAGAGGGACAGACAGAGAGAGACAGACAGACACAAACAGGCGCTCTCACACACTCCTCCCCTGCCAGTGAATTGAGAGCAAGAGGGTTCTAACTAGCTCCACCCACATATCCCTCACGCTTCTTCTGCCTCCTGCTCTCCGATGAGGATGCCCCCCCCCCCTCCTCTCTGAGCTGCGTGGGAAGTGACCTGACCTGTCAATCACTGCCACTGCCTATTCCAGCGTGCCTGATTTGACTGATGTGGCTGGGGAGCGCTGTTGCCGGTGGCAGCAGTTATTGACATGTCAGCCATCACTGTGCACAGCACAGACGCAGGCGGGAAATTGTTAAGTGCCTTGGCGAGCAGGATTTTTTCCATCCCTGTGCAGTACTTACTTTATTTTTTTAATTCAACTGAGGTGTCTTTGTATTACAAGATAGAATGGTAAAGTAGGAGAGGATAATCCAAACTCAGTAATGTTTGATTTACAACATTTTTAAAGTTCTTTCCTCCAACGGAACAATAGTGACATTGAGGTCATTGTTTTCTAACAACAAGGTAATGTTCTGGATGGATTTGTTGGCAATGGTTACTGTAATTAATGCCAGTTTGTTTCCAGAATTAGGCATTTAAAAGGCTGGTGCATAGATGTCATGCATTTAGAATCTGCTTCAGTGGAATATATGTCAGTTGCATCAAGAATCCATTAAACAAATGGACAAGCTCATGGCAGTTTTGTTAATGTGAGCATTTAGCTTGATTTGTTATCAAACAAAGGAAAACTTTTCTTTAGCCGGGTATAAAGATTGACTATTTTAAGAGATTTATCTTACGTAATAAAACACATTATTTCATTTTTTAGACAATAAATACGTTAACGCCGTCAAAGCATGGAAGTTTAGAACGATAGAGGATGGCTATAATACATAAAGTTCCATGATGCCATTTTTAATATGCATCTGAAAAATTAAATGCATAGCAGACCACCAAATCTCCATGCTTCTAAATAGTTTTAATTAGTAGCAGCCAACATATTTCATGTACATATACAACTGGTCAATATAATTTTTGACTCGCTAATGTTTTAAAGATGTTATCTGAATATTACTTAGGTTGAGATACCTACACTATGTAGATATTTTTCAAGCTTTCATGAGTACAGAACTTTATCAGGGGGAAAAGACTAATATACTGGACAAGCTCAACCCTCATGTTAGACTATTACGTAGGTAAATAATAAGAAACAGGATTCTCCCAAAAATACAAAGTAGAGCTCTACTTGCATAAATCTTTTGGAGCAATTTCCATTTATTTTGGATCAGTGGAGAGTGCATTTTCAGGTCCAAGGCGGACCTTTCATCAGGCGTATTACGTATAAAATATATAAACACTTAAATGGGTGCATACTGTATCAAAGTAGTACAGCTCAACCCCGTTACAACGCAAATCCGCTTATAACGCGATGCAAGCGTGGCTCCCAATTTTTGTATTTATGAATACTTTACAACACGATTATTGGTATCTTAAATACTTTACTGTACAATGCATACAATTGTACATTATTTCTAACACGATCCACTTATAATGCGATGTGATTCTTTGGACCCCAAGCACAGTGTTATAAGTGGGTTGAGCTGTATTTGTTTTATTATTGGTAAAAGATTGAATCCACGGTGGATATAAGTGGCAACCTTGAAATCTAAGTTTGAGTTCTCAATGCTATGCAAGGTAGTAAACACAGGGCAATTGTGACTTCTAAGGCTGCGCCCATACTTAGAGCGACCGCGCGATCAAACACATTGAGTCTATGGGAATGTCCATAGAGTGTGCGCATGTGAGCGACGGCATGGCTGATTGCTCGGGTTACGTAACTGCCGGGTTACGTGACGTCATTGGCCACGCCTCCCCGTTGAGAGGATCTGTAAACCACAGATCGCTCGGCTAACAGACGCTTGCAAGGCCATGTGCTCCATCACACGCCTGCACCATGGACTCGGCCTAACTCACTAGATGTATCTCATAGTTCTAATTGTTTCCAAAATCCTCATGCCAACAGAGACGATGACAAAGTTATTGAATAATAGGGAAATAAAGATTTGCAACATGTAATTTTTGCAGGGTTTAAAGAAGCAAAACGTGAATACAAATCTTATGTTTATGTAAAAAAATAATCAGCTCTGTAGTATTAGATAATACTGTCTGCATTTTTCTTTTTACCCCTAATGCAATTTTGTATTCTTTTTTTTATGTACTCATTCTTGGGTTGCTATAGCAACCATTTAGATAGTCCCATCCAATTCCTCTGACACACTTTTAACTCTGTCCTTTGGCAACAAAGTATCACAAACAGATCTGTTGCTGTGTTCCAAACAACAGACTATCTATTACTTTGGAAGCTGTAATAATAATGTGTTACACTTAGCAATATAATGTTACATATCAGCTGCAGCATTTCACTGAATGAAGCACAGTCAGAAGGTGCCCCATTCAATTAGGCACACAATCAGGATTGTTACAGATGTATAACAGGAGCACCAAACGATAGCCAGTTTAGGTAAGAATGTAGAATTATACATTGTCACATATTTTACATATAGAAATAAGAAAAAGAAAAAAGGAGGGAAATGTAGTATTGCTGCCTTAAGTCCTAGAATAACGTTTTGCACACTTTAAATATGAGAAAATTAAATATAAATGATAAACTACAGTAGCATAAGAGAAAACTAACAACTGGCCAATCAGCTGAAGATTATGGTGCTCTTGCCATTGAATAGCACGTGTACAATCCTAAAAAGGATAACAATTGTAAGGATCATTATGCGCAATTCTGTGCATAACTTTACCGCTATACTCTGTTAAATTTGTTTATTTGAGAAATATTAGTAAGGGGGGTGGAGGGGGGTAAAGTAATTGTGTGTAAGAAACCCCATATCGGCATTAAATCCTCTCTTGTTTATGTCAAAGAGCATTATCATTTTGAGTTCAAATGTTTTCTGATCTTGAGTGATTTTAAACATTTGAGGATTTAGATTTTTACATTATTTAGGGAATGGTCTGGCTGCGAGACGTGATGTCCCACTGGAGTACAGTATTTCCATTCTCCATGCTGTGTTATTGTATCTGTGTAGAGAGGAACAAAAAAACAGGATAGGTAGCGCTAACTGAATGTGCTGTATTTATATATAATACAGTAACCTAATATCTTGTTTTAAAGAGATATAGGTGTCTGCCTGTGATACCACTCTGACCCCCTGGTCAGAGAAACACTGTAACAACAAAGAATGGATATCTGTGGCGCCTAGGATATAATTACACGAAAAAAGGATATATATGGCCAGGACTGGTAGATGTGCAGATCCCAGGAAATCTCCAATAGGTGAGGTTTGTGCTTAAAAAAACCAAATGAAATGCATAGCATAATACTGTACAGTAAATATGACAGACATAAGATATAACAAACCGCTGAGATTCCAAACAGGTGAACAAATTACATAAACATTTAATTAAAGGACATAGAAAAAATGACAAAATGACACAAAATATACATAAAATATTAAATGAGATAGGTCAAAAGCGTTATTTCTGCCACAATGGTTAAAATGTCCACTCACCAGACGGATGATATGTGCAGGCAGTGGATAATTCTGAGAGTATCTCCTCTCATCTGTGGCCTGGAACAGCTGTTGCGATGATCCTTTGTATAACTGCGTCCCACACATCAGCTGGTGTTTTCGGGCGGAGCGCCCCCCTTGACACGCTATTCTGAATGCGTCCTTAGCCAGGGATCGACAGCAGCAGACTCGCCAATTGTAGAGTAAAGAGTCGTGTGAACCACAACAGCAGATTCGTAGGCAGCAAGCCACGATGGGGATAAGTAAAAACGGCAGTATAATCAGTAAGACCACCCTACGCGTTTCAGAAGCGCTGCTTCCTTCTTCAGGGGTATAAGAATAGTGTCCCGAAATGTCCTTTATATAGGTAGTGAATTAAAAATCATTGTTACACCTGAATAGAGTCTTTGACATGCGCAATCGCAGGTAGAAAAAGTCCTGCACATGCGCAATCGCAGATTGAAGACTGTTGGTAAATCTCAGCTGGTTAGACATACATACAATAAACAACGTGAAAACTAACAAAAACAAATGCATTTAAACAGTAAATAACAAAAATGTATAGTGAATATAAAGATATTAATAGATGTATTATGTATCCTAAATAATTATATATAAAAAATATATATATATAATTCTAATGTTTGGAAGATTACAATACTTCCTATAACTATTTGTGACTTTTAACCTATATTTAACATGGTGTGTATAAAAGTGTGTAATTTACAAAACTTATAAATCTATGTGATCAATACCTCATCGTGACTAAACTAAAGTGTCTTGGTATACTTATGTGTATGTGTGATTTATTTATATTGTGCCCTGGTGATAAAACCTTAATATATAAACACTATTATTACAACAATATGTGTAAAGATATTGTTTATTCAAGATATATATATATATATATATATATATATCGTAAAATCAGAAAATTGGAAAAAAAAAAAACCATGAGAAAAAGGATCAACATATAGAATAGCAAATGGACAGTACTGTACTTTATAGCTGTAATATTGCACAAATTATGTACTGATCAAAAAGGCTTTTAAGTCAAACTCAATGTTGAGACCTTGTGGGGATAGGGTACAAAGTTCGTAAATCCCAAAGGATTCTCTCTTCCCCAGAAGGCCTACAACATTGCCCCCCCTCCAATGAGGTGTAAGGGCCTCTATGGCCATACAGGTAAGTCCTGTGGGATTCTGCTCGTGCACTTAAAGAAAGTGATTAGATACACTGTGAGTGGTTAAACTGTTCTTTATATTATATATATATATATATATATATATATATATATATATATATATATATATATATATATATGTTCATAGAGAGGTGGATTAACTGATCTGGTGGTCATACCCACATACTGCAGACCACAGGGACATTCAAGGAGATTGCAATTAATATGCTTTTTAATAACGTAGGAGTTAGATGTGTTATTAGACTGAAACGAAAGACTTTTTGAACTATATTTACAGGCAGTACATCAATTGCAAGGGAAATATCCCTTGCAAGTGATGTTGGTATTTCAGAGAGGTCGCATCAGTGGACAGCTTGGAGCCAATCTTTGACCTATATTTGAGGCTCTAGTAAATATGATTTTAGGATTAACTGGTAGTATGTCTACCAGTTCCTTATCTTTTCTGAGAATAGGCCAATATATATTAATGGTCTTACGTATAGTGGGAGCCATTTGGTTAAACTGAGTGATGAATTGTATTTCAGATGTCATTTCAACTTTTTTCTTTTTGTATTTCAAAAGACTGGATCTGTCCATTGCTGCAACCTTAGAAATGATTTGATGTAATTTGTGAGATGAATATTTCCTATTGATAAATGTATGTTTAATATCCTGTGCCTGAATGTTGAATGTTTCCAAACTTGAGCTGTTTCGTTTCAGTCTAATAAACTGACCTTTAGGTATATTATTAATCCAAGATGGATTATGATGGCTATTTGCGTGTAAGTAATTATTCGCTTGAACTGTTTTAAAAAATGTTTTAGTGTGTATCAAATTATCTCTAAAAAATAACTAAATCTAAAAACTCAATAGATGTATTGCTTGAAGTGAATGTAAACTTAAGATTGTAAATGTTATCATTCATATAATTTTGAAATGATTCTAACTGTTGTGGAGTGCCGGACCAAATAAAAACAATATCGTCAATGTAGTGCCGCCAGAGCACCGGGTTTGCACCATAGGGGCAGCTGGACCAAATGAACTGTTGTTCCCAGCTGAACATAAATAGATTTGCATAAGTTGGTGCAAACCTGGTGCCCATGGCGGTGCCACATACCTGTAAATAATAAGAACTATTAAAACTAAAAAAATTATTTGAAAGAATAAACTGTATACAGGCATACCCCGCATTAACGTACGCAATGGGATCGGAACACGTATGTAAAGCGAAAATGTACTTAAAGTGAAGCACTACCTTTTTCCCACTTATCAATGCATGTACTGTACTGCAATCGTCATATACATGCATAACTGATGTAAATAACACATGTGTAACAGGCTCTATAGTCTCCCCGCTTGCGCACAGCTTCGGTACAGGTAGGGAGCTGGTATTGCTGTTCAGGACGTGCTGACAGGCGCATGCGTGAACTGCCGTTTGCCTATTGAGCGAGATGTACTTACTCGCGAGTGTACTTAAAGTGAGTGTCCTTAAACCGGGGTATGCCTGTACCAGAAATTAAAAAAGACTTGGACGCAGTAGAAATGGAAGGATCATTATTTAATGTTTGGAGAATAGCGTCACACCCTTGTTTGCGATCGATAATTGTATACAGCAGGGCCCCGCTTCTCTGCGCTTTGCTTCTCGGTGATCAGCTGGTACGGCGGCACCGAGAAGGGTGCCGCCATCTTGATTTCTAACTCGCGCATGCGCAGACCGCAGGTTGAGCGCACATACCATAGGTTGCACAAGCGCAGAACGGCAAAAATGCCGGATTGCGCATGCGCAGAAGTGAAAATCGCCGGATCCGCTTTCCGGCGATTTTCAGTATACAGCGGGCCTCTGGAACGGAACCCGCCGTATACCAGGGGCCCTGCTGTATAACGATGTTACATCTGCAGTTACTAGATAATAATGAGGTAACCATTGAATGTCGTTGAGGGTCTGCAGTATGTGGGCAATGTCCCTTAGATATGAAGGTAATTGAATAACGTAATTGGCTTCCGATCAAATCCCGCATCTCACACTCCATTCTTCTCACTTTTAAAGCTTTACACTCTTCTGCCCCTCCTTACATCTCAGCCCTAATTTCTCGTTATGCATCATCCAGACTCTTGCGTTCTTCTCAAGGATGTCTTCTTTCTACCCCCTTTGTATCTAAAGCCTCTCACTGACTGCCCCACACCTCTGGAATGCCCTTCCCCTCAGTACCCGACTAGCACCCTTTCTATCCACCTTTAAGACCCAACTTAAGACACACTTCCTTAAAGAAGCATATGAATAGCACTGTGGATATTCTGAACACATGATACATAAAGCTTGGCCTCCTGCAGACACACTTACCAGAACTCCCTCCTACTGTCTCTGTACGTTTTCCCTACCTACCAATTAGACTGTAAGCTCCTCGGGGCAGGGACACCTCTTCCTTAATGTTACTTTTATGTCTAAAGCACTTATTCCCCATGATCTGTTATTTATATTATCTGTTATTTATTTGATTATCACGTGTATTACTGCTGTGAAGCGCTATGTACATTAATGGCGCTATATAAATAAAGACATACAATACAATACAACGTAAGGTTGTAGTTGATGATCCATGAATTGGGACAGATGTGAGGTAAGTGACTGAATGCCGGATATGATCGGACGGCCAGGAGGTGAATGTAGATTTTTATGAATTTTCGGTATTATATAAAAAAAAGATATTTTGGGATATAAATTGTACAAAAAAATCAAACTCCTGTTTTGTGAGAACCTGTTGGTCTAATCCTGTCATTAGAAAATTAAACAATTGTTTTTGATAATTAATAGTGGGATTATTGTACATAATTTGTGCAATATTACACATATAAAGTACAGTTCTGTCCATTTGCTATTCTATATGTTGATCCTTTTTCTCATGGGTGGTTTTTTTTTCAATTTTCTGATTTTCCGATATATATATCTTCAATAAAAAATATCTTTACAAATATTGTTGTAATAATAGTTTTTATATATTAAGGTTTTATCACCAGGGCACGATATAAATAAATCACACATACACATAAGTATACAGTACCAAGACACTTTAGTTTAGTCACGATGAGGTATTTATCACATAGATTAATAAGTTTTGTAAATTACACACTTTATACACACCATGTTAAATATAGGTTAAAAAGTCACAAATAGTTATAGGAAGTATTGTAATCTTCTAAACATTAGAATTATATAATTTTTATATATAATTATGTAGGATACATAATACATCTATTAATATCTTTATATTCACTATACATTTTTGTTATTTACTGTTTAAATGCATTTGTTTTTGTTAGTTTTCATGTTGTTTATTGTCTGTATGTCTAACCAGCTGAGATTTACTAACAGTCTTCAATCTGCGATTGCGCATGTGCAGGACTTTTTCTACCTGCGATTGCGCATGTCAAAGACTCTATTCAGGTGTAGCAATGATTTTTAATTCACTACCTATATAAAGGACATTTCGGGACACTATTCTTATACCCCTGAAGAAGGAGGCAGCGCTTCTGAAACGCGTAGGGTGGTCTTACTGATTATACTGCCGTTTTAACTTATCCCCATCGTGGCTTGCTGCCTATGAATCTGCTGTTGCGGTTCACACGACTCTTTACTGTTGGCGAGTCTGCTGCTGTCGATCCCTGGCTAAGAACGCATTCGCAATAGCGTGTCAAGGGGGACGATCCACCCGAAAACACCAGCCGATTCGTGGGACGCAGATTATACAAAGGATCATCGCAACAAGCTGTTCCAGGCCACAGATGAGAGGGGATACTCTCAGAATTATCCACTGCCTGCACATATCATCCGTCTGGTGAGTGGGCATTTTAACCATTGTGGCAGAAATAACGCTTTTGACCTATCTCATTTAATATTTTATGTATATTTTGTGTCATTTTGTCATTTTTTCTATGTCCTTTAATTAAATGTTTATGTAATTTGTTCACCTGTTTGGAATCTCAGCGGTTTGTTATATCTTATGTCTGTCATATTTACTGTACAGTATTATGCTATGCATTTCATTTGTTTTTTAAGCACGAACCTCACCTATTGGAGATTTCCTGGGATCTGCACATCTACCAGTCCTGGCCATATATATATATCCTTTTTACGTGCAATTATATGCTAGGCGCCACAGATATCCATTCTTTGTTGTGTAGAGAGGAGCAGTTGTCTGTACAGCTTTCTTGGTGAGCACAAGTGTCTTGAATGTGACTCTGTAAGAGTGTTTCTAAACCAGGGCTCCGCGGCTCCCTTGGGTGCCATGAGAGGATCACAAGGGTGCTGTGTGATTTCCCCTTCTCCCAGAGCAGGGAGAAAGGATAGTAGTTGATAGGTAGTTGATAGGGGGTAAAGCAGTTTCCTGCTGAGTATTGCAGCCAATCAGGAGGAGGTGCCAGGAGCATGTAGCTGGGGGCGGGACCAAGCAGAGGAGGAAGCAGCATGGGCAGGAGAGGTATATGGTGTTTGTTTCTTCTGTGTTTTCTGTGAGTCTGTCCTGTTGTAGGGGTGCCTCAAAAGAAAAAAGGTTGAGAACTACTGCTGTAGAATATCGGTAGCCAATGTAGTGAGTTGCATAATGGTGATGAAGAGTGGTAAGTGAGGTAAATTATCCAGGCAGCAGCACTTACAATAGACTGGAGAGGAGACCGATCCCAGTGGGAGAGACCAACTAGAAGCAGATTACAGTAGTCCAGTTGGGGATATAATGAGTGTGAGTTAGAATTTGGGTGGATTGTTCCATGAGGAAGGGATACATTTTAGCAATATTGTGGTAGTGAAAACAACATGATTGGAAGAGACGCTAAACGGGATGAAGGAAAGGGAAGAAAAGTTAAGAATGACACCTAGGCATCTATCTTGGGGTGTCGGAATTATGGTGGAGTTATCTATTGCAGGTGAGATATCTGGATTAAGTGCAGAGTTAGAAGGAGGGAAAACAATAAATTCATTTTTGGTTATGTTAATTTAAAGATAGTGATTAGACATCAATGAGGAGATAGCAGAAAGACAGAGGCATGAGACTGGAGAGAAGGTGAGAGGTCGATTTGGGTATTATCAGAATAGAGGTGGTAGTGAAAACCAAATTACTTCTAGCTTACCAAGGGAAGAAGTATAAATTGAGAAGAGCAGAGGTCCTAGAGCAGAGCACTGGTGTGCACAAACTGTGAGTTGGAGTGAGGAGGAGGACATGTCAGCAATGGAAACACTAAATGTGTGGTCGGATATGCAAGATGTAAGCAGAGGCCAATAGAATGGAGGGAACTGCCCTTGTGATTAAGCCTTAAGTAGATTAGTGACCATTTGTTTGCGCAGTGGAGTTGTTAGGACAGAATCCAAACTGCAATGTGTCATGGTTAGAGTTAGAAGAAAGAAAGTCAAGCAATGCGGTTATAAATAAATGAGTTGTTCAAGAAGTTCTGATGCAAGTGTGAGAAGGGAGATACGACGGGAATTTGAAGGGGAGACAGGATTGAGAGAAGGTTTCTTCTTCTATGTGTGACAGTAGCCTGCATGAAGAATGAAATAAAGATATATAAGGTTTCAAATGAGTGGCTATTCATAATTAAAATACTAGAAGTATACTACCTGTGGTCTTCATTTACCAGATAAAGTTGTGGAAACAGAATTCAATTACATACAAGACATCACAAAATGTTTTTGTGTGCACAAAAAGGAATTTATAAATTTAAAAAAAAAGTCTGGCTTGAAATGCAGAGAGATGCAACAGCTTTAAAGATTTGGATACTGAATAATCCATTTCACAGTCTATTTCACGTAAAAGAGAACCAACAAACAAAAGCTTTCCTTATATTTTCATCAAAGAACCAGCCTAGCAAAATGCTCAGACACAGGAAATATTTCAAGAATAGTTTATTTATCTTGCTGTGTGAACAGAATGCCTATTTTTAATAAGAGGAACCAAATAAAACATTGTGAACCCAATCTGTTTGTATTATTTTTCACACATTGTAGAATAAAATACTTTGCAGCAAGAACCACTTATTTTTCCTGTAACCATGAGAAAGTAGTTCTCTAGCTTTTGTGGAGGGAGAGCTTTATGGTTACTGGTAAACCAAGGGAAACAACTCCTAAGGCTAAGGCCCCGCTCCCTCAGTCAGCGCGCCCGCACTGCATGCAGGCAGCACGCTGACAGGCAATTGACCGCTACCTGCGGTCTGTAGGGAGCGGGAGCCGGAGCGGGGGGCGTGGTTTGAGGGGGGGGGGGCGTGGTTTGAGCGGAGGGCTGCAGCGGGGGCCTTCCGGGCTGCAAGAGCGTGCAAACATGCTCTCTCCTGCTCCCCCCCCCGCCCAACATATACACACACAGCCAGAGCTGGCCAAAACCTCCCCTGCACGCACAGCCTGCATGCCGGGGGGGGAGGGGGGTGGAATGCCGGGGAGGGGTAATTCTGCCGGGCAGTGCAGATTTTGAATCGCAGGCGTGGGTGCAGAAGAAACTGGCTGCTTGGATTGGTCCTTTTAAAGCTGCTGTTTCACATTGCAAGTCACCAGCTGCCCGTAAAACGTCTTCTGCCTTCACCAACTTTTCTTCCGGCTCCTATTCAGTATGCTACAAACATATACACATCAGCCCTCCCTCCTGTAGCTAGACTCCTCCCCTCCTCGCCTCCTCCTCATAGGCTCCCTGCCGCACCACGTGACGCGTCGCCGCTTGGGATCACGATCCTCGTGCATCCCCTGCTGGCTGACGCGTCACAGTGCGCAGCGGGCCTTGCAACAAGGAGGGACTGGGGCCAGCTCAGGAGGAACTCCGGTGTGGTAAGTGACACGCACGCGGCCGCGCGCGCCGCCGGATGCAGCGGGACCCAGGCCCTGGTGTCTAAGGCCGCGATTATAGTTGTGAGGTGAGTATGACCCTGTCCGTGAGGTCACGCGCGAAACATGCACTGAGGCTGGAGGCGATGGGGAGTCGTGGCAGACGCATCACCAGGCTGCTTCGCCCTCATTGGCTGAACGGCTCACATGATGCGGCCGTCGCGTGAAAAAAAACGAATTAAATTGTACTTTCAAAAATCGCCCCTGCGTGGTCGCTCTGCAGCGCTCACACGCACTATGGGCGGCCTCATTGAGAAACACACATTTGTATTCGCGCCGCACGATGTCGCGCGCAGCCACTATAATCGCGGCCTAATATTGACAAGTAGGAGTCAGGGGGGAAAAGACAAGTTTCTTTGAATTCTGAAGCTTCCTACTGATAACCCTGTCAAGGTTTCACTCTTTCGATGCCCAGTGGTTGTGGATTGCAACCAATAAACATATGAAAACCCTTTTAGCATACTTTTACAGCATTCATGTAGCTGTATCAAGGAATCAACCGTGATGTAAAAATCAGATAAATACTGAAACGAGTAGCTTTATGCAGCTATATTTCTATAGTGTAATGAGAATCATTTACCCTCGACTTCTAAAAATCCTTTCTTAAATGGCACCATAGTCTTACCAATGCATTCAAGGTGATCTGAAGCAGAATTCATATAAATCAAAAATGTTTCTGCTCAATACGCCATCAAGACGCAAAACACAAAAAAGGAATGACAGTATAAGGCATTCAAAGCAGACATCAGCGTACACAGTTACCCTGCAGTGTGAAATGAACAGACACATGTTAGACAACAATAACTAATGTATTAGAGCTAGCAACAGGTCAGGTTTTCAGGATATCACTGCTTCATCACAGAAGGCTCAGTCCTGTGGCTCCATCGATCCCACTGATTGATCCACACATAACTCCCCCCCCCCCATACACAAACACACACCCCATGTTGCATTATAGCTACGTTATTCAACTATGAGTACCTGTAATCAAAATACCTTGAAATCAGGAACAGTACCTCTACTTTTTTAAAGAAATTCTAAACCAGATATTGTGCTAAAGCTCTTTGGACCAGTTTAATACAATATATGTGCTCAGGCGCAGAAATGTCGTGTCTTTCAAAATAAAACCCGGTTTTCTTAAAAACAAACAAAAAAAAAACTATGCACACAAATAAAAAAAAGTTGTGGTACTGTGGGTTTGTAAATAAAAGAGGAATGCTTCTACAGTAGTACAGACTAGTACAAGGTCTCTGTGTAATTACAATGGCAGTTTTATTCAAACTAACTTTACAGTGAAGAAAAATTATTTGTGAAAACCCATAAGGCAAATAAAAAGGCTTTGTATTTAATATGAACATTGTGAATGCACAAGCTGCAGTGCTCATAATATGCACGTTAAACAGTAAGTAGACAAGAAAAGAAGCAAAATAGGAGAAAAAACATTCACCAGTAACAACTTTTAATCTACAAGTAGGGCATAAAACTGATTAAATAAATTGCACGCAGAAAAAAGGTTGCTCTTTGACAGTAACGTAAAAAGATGATCATGGATATCCGATTAAATTTGGTAGATGAACCAGCAAATTAATGAAACCTCTTATCCCTAAAAGACATCTGTTTCAGATTGACTTGCTTCCTTGCCAAATAGATTTTTGCCCATCAAACAGAAGACTAATTAGACTTCTCTGAATATCTGGGGAGAATTTACATGGCGCAGCCATAGAGTTCTTCTCAAGATTGAATCATGTGGGGACAATTTGATTAAAAAAAGTTCTTATCCCATGTAAAACATACTATATAACGGCAACTAATTTTTAGTAGGCCCTTCTTTCCTTTAGACAAACAGACCTATTTAAGTACACACCTCCCAGTTCAGGTATGAAATCCGACACCCGTGCAGATTGGAAAGGGAGTTAACCTCTTCACTCCCTTACAGCATCCTTCCAGAAAAAGTGGCAAAAGCAACAACATCCATAAAGAATGGGAAGGCTCCCGGGGAAGAGGCAATTACAATTGAAAGAAGCTGGGAAAGTAGAAAAAAATAATTGAAAAACTCTTAACATGTGCTTGAACAATATGACATTTCCAGAATAATGCCATACTTAACCTCATCCACCGGAAAGGCAACAAAGAAGACCTCAAGAACGGCAGAACAATCAGTCTACTTCCAATCACTTACAAGATTTTTACGCAGATACTCAATAATCGACTACAACAGAACCCAGACTCGCCCAGCCAAGAACAAGCGGAATACAACACCATGGACCATATCCAAGAATGGTGTTCCCAAAGTAATGATCACGGTCTACTACTCAGTTTGGGATCCGTAGATTAGGAAAAAGCATTTGATTCTGTCTACACCTCAGTGGTTCTTGATACATTAAGACAACAAAATGTTGAAGAAACTAACATATTATATTGTAAAGAACATTTACGAGAATGCCACATCAACCATTATATGAAGATAGACGCAAAATAAGGATCATCAAGGGAGTGCAGCAGTAAGACACCATGTCACCAAAGCTTTTCACAGCAACATTTGAAGAATTGTTCAAGACCTTAGATTCAGAAGAAAAATGAATCAAAATCAACAGTGAATATTTTAGTCACCTACTATTTGCAGATGACATTGTTATTTTTGCCACAAGTTCAAAAAACCACCAGCAAACCAATTGAAGAACTCGCCGAAAAAAGTAAGAATGTCGGCCTCTGTATGAATCTCGGCAAGGCCAATACGATGTTCAACCAAAGTGTTAAGGCTGCAAAGATTGAAATAAGTCTAAGACTACTGTATGTCTACCTTGACCGTAAAATAACAATGGATGTGAACCTTCTGAATGAAATCAATAAGAGAATGAAGATGGGATGGAGTGCATTTGGAAGGAACAGGACATTCATTCATGTAAACTTCCCACTGTGCCTCAAGAACAAAGTTTTTGACCAGTGTATTCTGCACATGCTCACATATCGATTTGAAACTTGGCCCCTTGAGACAATAAAAAGAAGTATGAAGAAATGTATGCTGGTTATTACCTGAACAGACAGGAAAAAGAATGAATGAGTCCAAAACAAAACAAAGTCTGTACGCTCGTCACAACGCTGAAGACATTAAAATGACAGTGAGCAGCAGTCTATGACATTTGGTAGCGGCTTTTTTCCCGCGAACAAATTGCCACCGGCGTTTAGCCACCACTCACCTCACTGCCGGGACATCTCTCTGTCAGCTGCGATACCAAGTTAAGTCCCTAACCTTACACTAAAACCCCCAATACCAACACTATCCCCTACCCTAAAAACTTTAACTCCTTACCCTAAGCCTTTACCTTAAAAATGTTAACACCTTACCCTAATCCCCTACACAAAAACCCCTTTCCTTAGCCACCTACCCCAACTGCTAAAACCGCTCAAATTAACTTACCTTATTAGCGAAACAACCGGTGGCTGAATGCCAAGCTGCGATGGCTCTCTTGCTGAGACCAATGTGGCCACACCCGGTGGGCAAGACATATCGCAAGAAGAAACGGCCATTGTTGGACACAGATGGTATTCAAATGGATTCCAAGGCAGATTCAAAGAGAGGCTTGCAACTGCAGTACCTGGAAGATCATTGGGGAGGCCCTTTATCCAGCAGTGGATCGACCAGGACACACACACAGCTGGCACTCAGAAGACGTGTGAAAAAGTCAATTACATTTATTACAAAAAAAATCGACACTGGTCCACAACAGGGACCGGAACGTCAATCTTTCATAAAAAAAAAAAAAGATGAATACATAATAAATTGATGGCCCCAAAATTCCTGTGAATGCTGTCTCGTTGTATCCTGCATATTAATCTGTATTCCTGAGATACTAGTCAACAAGAGTGCCCTGTTACATTTGTGTGTGTGCGTGTGTCTGTGTGTGTGTGCGTGCGCTTGTGTGTACAATATGATATCTATATGATTTTTTTATTCTAGTTAAATTTGTACAGCATACACTATTTTGTTATTGTAAAAGCAAAATGTATTTGGAGTTTAAAATGCATTTGGGTTAATAATGTATCCATACAATTCTTTGCTATCCTCGCTCTTCTTTTGTTTATACCATGGCTTCTCTTTCTGAAGGCACAAAACCAAATCATGTTTTTTTGATCAGCAGACTCAGCAGTGTCTTCTTCACATGAATTGTCCATTGATTGGAATCAGCAAATGAAAGGGAATAGTCATGTAGGCAGAGAAAAAGATCAGAATATGCAATAAATGTTTACGGCAACTCTCCTTTTGTAGTATTTCTCTCCTTTTGTAGTACTTCTCTCCTGTGATGTGTCTCGGGGCCTACAAATCAACACGCTGCTTTCTCTCAGATGCATGTAATTTTTCTAATTATGACTCTGAGCCATGATGTGAGCAAATGCATTAAGATGGCTTATCAGGATTACAGGGTAACCTTTTTTTTGTAACGTAACAGGTACATTTTAACTACTGAATAAGTAACACGTAACTTATTCATTACAGTTTACTGTTAAATCACTTCATATAAATAATGCCTTTAACTTTCAGGGGCTTATTCAATAAGCTCTTAAGCAGTTTGATCTGGTGAAAACTCCCTAGTGAAGCGGGCAGAATTGTATTTCTGCCTCCATGAGATTCCACGAGACTCCTACTTCAGATTCAGTGTCTTGTTTAGTGTTGGGAGGGGGGAATCAAAGTTCCTACAAATATGTTGGTACAGTTGATGAATAGAGGGCATAGGCTCTGTGTGACGGGTGTACAATCTTAACAGAGGATTAGGCAGTGATGGGATTAAACCATTTAAGAGTTGTAGGGAAAGGGAGATCAACGAAAGGTGTACAGTAGGTTCAGTACTGTGTGCAATGCAGAGACTGCAAGCAGTGGGCTAATGACCAACAGGTCGGTATGTAAAAATAAAAAAAAGAAGGAAATGCTCTCAGTGATTTCAGTCTGCAAGGAGCTAGGCTGCTTACAGTAGTTCCCAGAGGGGCTCAAATGTAGACTAGCAGGGAATGCTGCTCTTGTCTCATGCCAAAGGACTTCTTGTTCTGCTTTGCAGAAGTCCGCTGTTTGTTTCGGTGCAAAACTCCATTGTGGTACACTTCCTGTATTTTAACCGACCTGGAAACCTGGTGCGTTGTCGCCCTTCTTTGCCCTCCCTAGAAGCCCACCATGTCAATCAAGGGTACAGTACTTCTACTGTATATACTGTATATGAGTAATACTGGTCCGGGGTGTTCTTATGAATATCAGCTCCCTGAACGCTACATAAACATTTGCATTGACATTGCATTTGAAAACGTCTTTTCCCTTTTAAAAGTCACCTAGCAATATCTGATTTGTATTTAGTTATAGGCCAGATATCACTCAGAAGCTAATTCCCAGGCTTCTCATTAGCAGAACATACAGTATATTGCTTACACCACTTAAAATTAATGGTCTTGGAATGACCGTGCACCTTACAACTCATTATATTGATGCATAAAAATGTACCACTCCCTTTCTTTTACTTAAAAACTTGCAGCTTTAATGTTTTGCTAATTGATTACAAATGACTTCCTCCCTCTGTTTTACAGTGGGAAAAAAAGATTATTAACAAAGTGACATCAATGTTTAACAGGCTTAGAATTTCTTGAAATCAATCACAGTACTGTACAATCACTTTTTTTAAGGTAATTTACCATTTTATACCGTACATTATATGTTGATAATCTTCTAGTACTCAGAGAATTCTAAACAAAGTGTGGTCAAACAGACATCAGGATCATTTGTTTGACCACACCAATTACAGGTCATGGAAATATGCCAATAAAAAAACAACAAATAATGTAAACTATCCCCTTACATAAAGTAGGAGGCATTGATTATGTCCATAGTAGGAAGTGAACATCAATATGTGGCCACTGAAATCACTGAACTGTTATGGCTCTCCACATTACCCTTTTGGGGGCAGAAAAAGTTGAAAAGCAACAACAAACTGACAATAAAAAAAAGATAAGGAGATTGGAATGTGGCACAACCATCATAAATTATTCTTCCTGTCATGCAAAATGTAGATAACTACAACACATTGCCAATCACAATATCAGCAAATGACAATCAAAGCATCCATGCATTAGAAGCTTTGCAAGGTCTATTGAAAGGACTTAACTTTTGATTACAGCATCTTAAACTGGTTCTCTGCATCACTGAACCGTGTATATCTTAAAAACATAATTACAGTTGCATGATTTAAGCAGCTTTTAATAGAAACATATTTTAAATGCTCCTTGCATTGCTCTTACAGAATAACCAAAACATTGAAATATACAGTAGGGGTGATTTGTAGTTGGGTAGCGATACAGGAATCTTAACACAAACTCATTTCGTGGGCATAAATAGCCAGTTTGCAACACGTAAAAATAATACCAATTTAGAGTTGTCCAAACAAAGGCGCAAAAGACAGTTTGCATGGGGGTTGTTAATACGACAAATACAAAGGCGGAGAGGACGGTGTCCATATTTCTAATTTATTTAAATTAGCTCAATATGGGCATACACATGAAATTAATGGGGTTCAGCTCCGGAGACCCCCCTACTTCAATCCTATATTATAAAAAATGGCTTGGATTGCCTATTTCATTCAAATGTTGCTTACGGTTTACACATGAAGAGGGGATTTCTTGTTGTGTATACTCAAAATGCAGGTACAAAAATTGCAGCTTAAACTCAATACAAAGGTTTTTTTATGCATGAGTTGTGGTCATCCTACGGAGGGAGTGGGAGGAACGGAGGGAGGGGGAGGAAAGAAGGGAGGGAGAGGGGGGAGGAAAGGAGGGGGGAGGAAAGGAGGGAGGGGGGAGGAAAGGAGGGAGGGGGGAGGAAAGGAGGGAGGGGGGAGGAAAGGAGGTAGGGGGAGGGGGGAGGAAATGAGGGAGGGGGAGGGGGGAGGAAAGGAGACAATTGCCTCCCGAAACGTAGATCAACAGTATATATCCACTTTGCTCACTTACGTGAGGATTCCCTTTTCTATCTATCAAGATAACAGACCCTATCTAGGGATTGCTGTTTAGTGGAGTTTTAAATACTAATTTTTACATCCACTACTTACTATACGATCCTGAGCACATACTGTACACAGTCATTAGATCCAATATACACTGGCGACACACTTTATTTGAGCTTGGCTAGTCCCACGAATTCGGGTATACCCGGGTGTATTGAGGTTTGTGACTGTTTTCTGCCCGAGTACATTGAGTTATTTTTCAGGCAGGGATTGAAGCATTTTATTCCCGCTGGCTGCAATACTGCACAGTATATATATATACACTGCATTACAATTCATGAATTTATGCCATCTGGTAGACACGCGAAGCATTGCAGCCTATTAAATCCTAATCATCCTCATTTAACAGATCAGCCGCCCATCAGCCAGGCATGAACCCAGGCTGGGAAGGCAAATGCAACGGGGCTTGTCAGAGGTGAGGAGCGGCGCATTCCAGGTATCTGCCAGGTACATACCGGGTATTTGCTCGAATAAAGTGTGTCGGTGCAGTACCTTCAGTTTGTCATTTTAACACCCATTTCTTTAGCTTGTTGTATTAATAAAGATTACATTTTAACTACTACACCAAACATCAGAGCGTAAGCCTCAGTGCTTCAATTGGGGTACTCCTCTTCTACATTTATTCTTTTCAAGTTACTGTCCTGCTGTGGAGCTTTTCCTGCTTTCCCCCCTCTGTTCAGCTGGATTGAACCTGTGAGGGATTATATTCAGCCTGATGTCTCTGCAGAGACTTCCTACACATGAATCTCCCCCTCACAAGAGCATGCAAAGTCTGCCTGCTTTTTGCTGTTCACAGGATCATTCATTTTTATCTCCTGCCTTAAATCATTTGTCCTGGTTGTTTAAGCTGCGGATCTGTGTAGGAGCAGTGGGGCTGCAGGAGCTCAGGGGCATGTGACTTCACCCTCTGGCGCCATACTGGAAGTCCTGTTTATTTTCCATGTACACATTTTGAATAAAGAAAAAATTCCCATGGATGAAATGATAGCCATTTTGCTCTGTCCCCACAAACATAACAGCTACAAGATGGATACGGTTGAAAAATTTCTACTGAAAAGTAACATGAAATGCATCTTTAAAACCTCAGCTTGTATTGTTATAGTATATTCAAGGACCAAACAATTGGAAAAACAGTGTGCTGGTTTAAGGCGTATTTAATAGCCTGAGCAAAGAATGATTTAATTTAAGATGAGTAAATTATTTAATTGAGGCCGAGTAATGACAGTATTCTTATCCTGAAACACTGCAAGACTCTCGATTTATGCAGAAACAAAGTTCTCTTGTCCTCCGTGGACATACTTTTGAAATTAGTCTTGGTCCTTCTTTGCCTCTTCATGGTAATACCAAGTTCTATTAATTAATCTCTGCCCAAACCTCATGTATCACATTGCCTGTAGAGGGTATTCAGATCACTCTAGAACAGGGGTAGCCAACTTCAGTCCTCAATGGCTTCAAACAGGTCAGGTTTTCAGGATGTCCCTGTTTCAGCACAGGTGGCTCAATGACTAATTGAGCCACCTGTGCTGAAACAGGGATATCCTGAAAACATGACCTGTTGGTGGCCCTTGAGGACTGAAGTTGGCCACCCCTGTAGAATTTCTTTAGAATATGGAGTGAGTGTTTTGAGGGAGAATTTAAATGAAAAGGATACAATTGTACTTCTGACTGGCATTTCATTTATTTAGCCCCACAAAAAATAATGATCATGCCCAAAATCCGTTTGCCAGAAAGCTGAAATGCAGACACAATTACAAGATATGCTTCAATCAGCTGACAAATGTACAAATGAAGCCAAGCAAAGAGATAGCCAAATGTCTAACATCTGCAGAGTTTGGATACATCAGACCTCAGTTTATTTCAGCTTCCAGAAGAGCTAATTCAGCTGTAGTGAGCATGTACAGTACAAAGTGAAACATATTAACTGGATAGAGCAAGGAATGTTACATTACTTAACCTCCCTGCGCCTGACTGGGCTTTAAAAATACAGAAGAATAATGTAATTGTGCCACCTCCAGCACTGTTACAAGGACACCAACAGAAGAAAATGGTAATTTTACAGCTTGCAAACCAAGGAGCATACAGAAATTATGTTTGCCAGGTGTCCAGTATTGAACTGGACTGTTCTATATTTGAACACTGTCCAGTAAAATATTAGAGGTAATACTATGTGTCCGGTATTACTTCCGGTATGTGTCCGGTATTACTTCTCTGGGCATAGTGGCCTGACCGGCTTGGGCGTCCGCAGTATTTCCCCGAGCGGGGAGAGCAGGGCTGTTGCTAGGGGGCGGACCAGCTTCCTCCATCCTGGTTGGCTGCAGCTGGGTAATGCAGCCAATCAGGAGGCGTCAAGAGCATGGGGGTGGAGTCAAGGAGAAGAGAAAACAGCATGGAACAGTGAGGTGTGTATCGAGCGCGTCACATCTTTCACCATTGTGTCAAGTATTTTGGAGAAGGCCTCTCCTGATGAAGCATGTGGTTGCGAAACGCGTAGAGGTCACGTGAGGTCACCATACGCGCTTGCTGTCTGGCTGGGTGGATACTGATCCGGGTAGTTCTTGCTGTGTCGTCATCTCCGTCACTGGTGCAGTCCGGACCTTTGGTGTCAGCGAGCAGCTCCAGCTCGCATTGCCTGGGGTAAGTGCCCGCCCCCCCGTCAGCCTGTACCCGGCAGCAGGTCTTGTCATAGTCTGCTGCAGTGGGTATTTATTATAAAAAAAATTGTGACCACAGTGTCGGTATTTGTATGTATTGTGTGTGCACAGTGTGCACTGTCTTGCCAGTTTTCTATCTGGCATATTTTAATGTTAGTGCAGCGGTCTAGGAACCGCTTGCCTTGATCGTGTTGTGGTCTGTTGTGGACCCTTAACTTTTAACCCTGGTGTTTTTACTACATTGAATAAATTTGCTACCATACACCTAGTAGGTGTTGTGTCATCATATTGCTTGTCTGCATTCATGTATACACCTTATATCAATAGAGCACAGCTCTTTATATCTGGTCATTATCCCCCGTGTGCTTTTCTGTTTTTGTTTTGGGGACTCCAATTATTAGAGCCCCCTTTAGGAGTGTTTAGAGGAGACGCTCACGCACGGATAGCAGCAAGGGGGGACCTGTGCCTTCGGATGGCTCGAGCACGGAAGTTCACCTGTACTTTATTTTGGAGAAGGCACCTGGCAAACCTAGGCATACTGTATGTATAAAGTTTTGCTAAAAGTCATTTTGTCAAACAATTGACGCAAATGCATGTCTTTGTGCTCCAATGTATAAAAACAATTTTGATGTTTTGTGTGTGCGTCCACAATTTTTTCCCTACAAAGAGAAACTGACGTGTGGTGGAGTTAGGAGCTTCATGTAAATGTTGTCGGTTGCGTACATGTTGTGTATAATACAGTAGAAGTCTCCCCCACTTTTGTGCGCCATTTGTGCCTAACAATTGTCCATCCCGCGTTACTTGGTGTAAAGGACAAATGCATGCAGACACATTTCTTAAGTCTTAACATTCATATCTGGGAACATGACACCATACAAAGAGAAGGATAATGTCCGCCAAATAGCATGAATAATGACATACCAATATATGCCTCGAGCGATTTTAGGCGAGAATTATTATTTTTTACGCAATGCACACGTTCAATTTGTTTTCAAAAACAATTCTTTATCCGTAGCCCCTTAAGTATCTGCTGCACCATTGTTTTGTCTTTAATGCATCCTTCATAATGCCAGCTTTAAGAAGTGATTTACAACTGCAATGTATTGCCAAGTAGAAAAAAAGACATATTCAGCTGCCAGTATGAGCAAGAAAATGCTACTGAGCATTTTAAGACTGACAGCCGAGTTGTACACTGCTAACAAGCATTTTCATACTTGATTTAATTGCTTGCTAATGAATCCAATATTTGACTGGTAACTTTATATCTGACTAGTGCACCATCTAACTAGAAACTTATTTTCCCAGTTTAGGCAACTGGATTGAAAATTCAATAACATTGTACTCATTTCTATACGGAGACAAGAACTATAAGATAGTGCAGGCCTGCCCAACTCGTAAAGTGAGAAGGGCCGAACTGCTCCAAGAAAAAAAAAATTTGGGCCGCACGGGTTAAATCATCATCATCATCATCATCATTATCATCATCATCACCATCATCATCATCTCTCCTCCAGCACCTCTCATCATCATCATCCTCATATCTCCCCCAGAACCCCTCACTATCAATCTTTACAATACTCCCCATCTATCTCTCATACCACCATCTCTCCCCTTCACCCACACAATACCCCCTTCCACATCAAACACACAATACCCCCCTCCACATCAAACACACAATACCCCCCTCCACATCAAACATACAATACCCCCTCCACATCCCCCCAGCCCATTCCATGTCAGCATCCCCCCCCCACAAGTCAGCATCCCCCCCATGTCTCACTTCCCTCAATATGACACCCTCCCCCTCCCCTCAATATGGCTCTCCCCCTCCCATCAATATGGCTCTCCCCCTCCCCTCAATATGACACTTTCCCCCTCCCCTCAATATGACACTCTTTCCCCCTCCCCTCAACATGACACTCTCCCCCCCCTGCAACTCACATCACACCCTCCCCCTGCAACTCACATCACTCTCACCCTCCCCTGCACCTCACATCACTCTCCCCCCCTGCACCTCACACCACTCTCTCCCCCCTGCACCTAACATCACTCTCTTCCCCCCCCTGCACCTCACATCACTTCCCCCCCTGCCCCTCACATCACTTCCCCCCCCTGCCCCTCACATGTCAGCAGCCCACCCCCCCTCACATGTCAGCAGCCCACCCCCCCTCACATGTCAGCAGCCCACCCCCCCTCACGTCAGCAGCCCACCCCCCTCACAAGTCAGCAGCCCACCCCCTCCCTCACAAGTCAGCAGCCCACCCCCCCTCACAAGTCAGCAGCCCACCCCCCCTCACAAGTCAGCAGCCCACCCCCCCTCACATGTCATCAGCCCACCCACCCTCACATGTCAGCAGCCCACCCACCCCTCACATGTCAGCAGCCCACCCCCCTCACATGTCAGCAGCCCACCCCCCCTCACATGTCAGCAGCCCACCCCCCCTCACATGTCAGCAGCCCACCCCCCTCACATGTCAGCAGCCCAAACCCCCTCACATGTCAGCAGCCCACCCCCTCATGTCAGCAGCCCACCCCCCTCACATGTCAGCAGCCCACCCCCCACATGTCAGCAGCCCACCCCCCCTCACATGTCAGCAGCCCACCCCCCCCTCACATGTCAGCAGCCCACCCCCCCTCACATGTCAGCAGCCCACCCCCCCCCTCACATGTCAGCAGCCCACCCCCCCTCACATGTCAGCAGCCCACCCCCCCCTCACATGTCAGCAGCCCAACCACCCTCACATGTCAGCAGCCCACCCCCCCTCACATGTCAGCAGCCCACCCCCCCTCACATGTCAGCAGCCCACCCCCCCCTCACATGTCAGCAGCCCACCCCCCCTCACATGTCAGCAGCCCATCCCCCCCTCACATGTCAGCAGCCCACCCCCCCTCACATGTCAGCAGCCCAAACCCCCTCACATGTCAGCAGCCCACCCCCTCATGTCAGCAGCCCACCCCCCCTCATATGTCAGCAGCCCACCCCCCCTCACATGTCAGCAGCCCACCCCCCCTCACATGTCAGCAGCCCACCCCTCCCTCACGTCAGCAGCCCACCCCTCCCTCACGTCAGCAGCCCACCCCTCCCTCACATGTCAGCAGCCCACCCCCCCTCACATGTCAGCAGCCCACCCCCCCTCACATGTCAGCAGCCCAAACCCCCTCACATGTCAGCAGCCCACCCCCTCATCTCAGCAGCCCACCCCCCCTCACATGTCAGCAGCCCACCCCTCCCTCACGTCAGCAGCCCACCCCTCCCTCACATGTCAGCAGCCCACCCCTCCCTCACATGTCAGCAGCCCACCCCTCCCTCACATGTCAGCAGCCCACCCCTCCCTCACATGTCAGCAGCCCACCCCTCCCTCACATGTCAGCAGCCCACCCCTCCCTCACGTCAGCAGCCCACCCCTCCCTCACATGTCAGCAGCCCACCCCTCCCTCACGTCAGCAGCCCACCCCTCCCTCACATGTCAGCAGCCCACCCCTCCCTCACATGTCAGCAGCCCACCCCCCTCACGTCAGAAGCCCACCCCCCCACCAGCCCGTTTTTCACACCCACCCCCCCCCACCAGCCCGTTTTTCACACCCACCCCCCCACCAGCCCGTTTTTCACACCCACCCCCCAACCAGCCCGTTTTTCACACTCACCACCCACCAGCCCGTTTTTCACTCACCCCCCCACCAGCCCGTTTTTCACATCCACCCCCCACCAGCCCGTTTTTAACACCCACCCCCCACCAGCCCATTTTTCTCTCACACACACCACACACCTCTCTTAGATCAGCTCAGCACATCCTCTCTCCCCGGTACTAAGCCCCGCCCCCTGCATGCTCTGACCTCCCCGGCATCTCCTGCTATTGAAGAAAACAAAACACACGGCTGCTGCTGCCCCCACGTACTGCAAAACCTGGGGGCTGGGAAGGAGAGGGAGGGGGCTGGGAGGGAGGAGGGATAAATCGCCGCCATTTTTTTTAAACTTTTTTTTTTTAATTTATTTAATTAACTGGCGCCCGGCCAGAGTCATCGAGGGCCGCACAGAGAGGCCAGACGGGCCGCATGCGGCCCGCGGGCCATATGTTGTGCAGCCCTGAGATAGAGAACAGGTAAGTAACCACACAACTCGTGTCACGTCTAAAAGGGGCATATTTGTTAAGACAAAAGTGGAACAATTCTAGGGCAAAAACACTGTACGCGATGCATCAAATAAATCCTATAAATGTCAATTGGACTTCTTTTTTGATACATACTGTACTGTGCTGAGACACACACACACACACAGCAAACAGTCACACACAAAAAATACAGAGAAAACCTTACACACGCAAAAAACAGAAACACAAAACAGACACACAGAACAGACACACAGAGCAGACACACAGAACAGACTCTTTACAGACAACATACAGTACATTTCACACATCCAATGCTATTGACTATATTATTGTTTTGTTTCCTCTATTCTGTTTCTAGTGGAAGAAATGCAAAAGACACCGTATAAAATAAGTAATGTAGAACTGCTTAGATAGGTTTACCGTCAAGTGAAATGTTTTGGCCAAAGAATTAAACCAAATGACCCATACTTATGATGAAAAAATATAGAAAAAACATAGTAATGTACTAAATAATTTGTCATTAGATGTGCATTGGGGCTCCTTTGTTTATTGTAGACTTACAGAGACAGCAGGTTAGGGAATAAGTGCAGTAGATGGCATAACGGTTGTAGGAATGACTGTGGGAGTGGGACAGTAGCCATTAATCCAGGCTATTGAAACTATTCATTTAAGAGGTGAGTTTTAAGGTTTGACTTAAAGGCGGGGAGAGAAGGTGATTGGCGTATACGGAGTGTGAGGGAGTTCCACAGGTAAGGGACAGTGAAGGAAAAAGATTTAAAGCGAGAGAGCAATAGAGGTGAAAGGGGTGGAAATTAGACTGTTATGGGTAAATAAAACGCAGGAGACATACACAGAGGCATAGTGAGAGATCAAAGCTGATATATATGGAGGAGCAGATGAGTGGAGAGAATTGAAGGTAAGGAGGAGAACTTTGTGGATGATTCGAAACTTCTGTGAAGCTAGAAGACGAATTTTAGGAGGGGATGAGCAGAGACTGTTTTGGGAGAAAGTGACATTATTCTAACAGCAGAATTTTGCATAGATTGCAAAGGAGAAAGTTGTGAGGCCTGTTAGCAGTATACAGGTGGTCCTCGGTATCCGACGGTCCGCTTTCCGTCAAATGCCTTATCTGCGCCGCATAATGCAGTCCACTGGACGCATTATCCAACGTCAGAACCTCTTATCCAACGCTCACCACCGCGGATTAACACGGACCCATAATCCGACAGTCCGTTATCCAACAGCGGTTTGCGGGATATATTTGTAGGATAAGCGAGGACCGGCTGTATTACAATAATCCAGACGGGAGAGGATAAGGGACGCATTAAAAAAATTGCCGTAGCTTGACAGAGGAAAGGGCAGATCTCAGCAATATTACAGAGGAAGAAGCGACAATGTTTAGCTATGCAGTGAAGTTGAGTGGAGAACGAAAGGGAGGAGTCAAATGTCACTCCTAGACAACATGCTTTGGCGACAGGATAGATGGTGAACCCATTTATGGTGATGAAAAAAGGGGATATTGGGGAAGGTTTGAGGGAGATTTGAGCTAAGTTTTAGCCACATTAAGTTTAAGGTGGTGGAGTGCCAGCAACGAGAATATAGCCAGGAGGCAATCAGAGACTTGGGACTGGATTGCAGGTGTGAGGGTAGGGGTGAGCAGATATATCTATGTATCATCTGCATAGAGATGATACCCAAGGCCAAAAGAGTTGAGTTCACCATGTGAAATAGTGTGTAGAGAGAGGAAACGAGAGGTCCTAGAACAGAGTCCTGAGGTACCCCAACAGACAGATCAACAAACGTATTGGCAACACAGACCAAAAATGTGCGATGGAAGAAGTATAATGAGAATGAGGATAGAGCTTTGTTGCAAATACCAAGAGTTTAGAATATAAAGGAATAAAGACAGTGGAGATCGACCAGGATTAGTAGGGACAAATGATCATAGTATTTGGCTTCATGTAGACCATTGGCTACTTTAGTGAGCCCAGTCTCTGTTGAGTGAGCTGTAGGAAAGCCAGATTGTAAAGGGTCATGGGAATTAAGAAAGTTGATCATACGGGAGAACACAAGGCGTTCTAGCAGTTTGGAGGCAAAAGGCAAGGGGGATGCATGGCGGTAGTTAGTAAAGCACGTAGCGTGTAGGGTGTTTTAGAGAATAGGTGTGATCACCACATGTTTAAAGGAGGGGAAATGCCAGAAGACAGGGAGGAAAACATATGGGTGTCAGTAGGGACTAAAACAGGAGTAAGAGTTCTGATAAGGTGTAAGAGGATAGGATCTAGATTGAATGTGGTACAAGGAGAAGAGAAAATCAGCTTAGAAACTTCCAACTCTGTAACAGTAGAAAATGAGTGGAAGAAGGAGGCTTAGGCTGCAGTCCCAGTGTGCACTGTAGCACGCGCGCCCGGCGGGGGGCGGCACGTGCACAGTGCTTCACCGCCACCTGCGGTCTTGGGAGAGATTGCGACAGAAGGGACCGTGGTGGGGGGTTTGTAGGGGCGTGGCCATGACCTCACGTGGCTGTTAGCTCTCATTGGCTGAACCATCGGCGGTGGCGTGGCCACGCCTCCGTCGCAAGTTCCAAATACAATTTTTTTGTATTTGAGAAAACTTGTGGTACCGCGCGATTGCCAAATGCACGCCGAGGCAGGAACTGGACCCGATCTGATTGGGGGGCGATGCTTGTATGCACAGCACACGCCGAGGCATGCACTGTAAAACGCAATGGGACCACAGGCTTAGGTACTGTAGCGACAGAGACTTAGGGGGGCGGAACAGAAGGAATCTCCTTCTGGATAGAATGCACCTTGTCTTTAAAGTGGTCGGAAAAGGCTTGAGTAGAAGTGAAGGAATGATAGAAAGTGGGAGGAGTAGGATTAAGTCTTATTATGTCTGAGGGAAGAAGCATACATTTGAAAAATAGGAGTCCTTTCTATTTGTTGGCTGAAAAAAAATCAAGTGTCAGGAGTCTCATCTACATGCACAGGTGAACTCAACAACAAGAGAATGGGTAAATCAGTTTGTAAGGGGAACTTTTCATCTATATATTTCATACAGCATTACACTTTGTCTGCATTAAATCAAGGAGACTCTACAGATATACATACACATATACATACACACAAATGTTAACTGTATTTAGGAGAAGCAGAAGCCAGAAAGATTTGTACATTTCCATGGACTTCTGCCTCTCCGATATTCCAATGTCATAAATAACATAATACATCAAATATGGTAGCTTCTTGTATCTTGGGGAGCAGATTTTAAAGAAACTGAATATTTAATAAATCATGCAGTCTATATATTTTAATGATAATTACCAATGAGTTTATACACACTCATAAATACAGAGGGCCTTGATCATCTACTGAAATCCAGAGAATTTGTAGCAGTAATAATTCTATTACTGCATTTTCTTTACTGCAAATAGCCATTCTGGTTGTTTAATTTGACCATGCACAATAAAATGATGACAAAAAAGGCACTGCATAAGTTTTACACCTTAGATTAAAACAGGGGTGTGCAACCTGGGGGGCGCACTCCCCCCTGAGATTTTTTTGGGGCGTGGCAGTTGCAGAGGCCCTGCGCTCTTCCCCACAGCATTTAAATGAAATGCCAGGGGACCGTGTGAGGCCTGTGCAACCACAATTTACCGAGATTCAGACGGCTGTGTTGATGCGTTGCCATGGCAACGCGTCATCAAATGCCGCCGCGGGGCCATGTGACGTGACGACACATGACCCCGCAGCGGCATTTGACACCCGTCGCCACGACAACGTGGCGTTATTGGATCACGTGACGTCACATGACCCCGCTGCGAACAGAGGTAAGAGGGGGGGGCACAGATGCAAACGTTTGCGCACCCGTGGAATTAATACACTGTGATAAACAATACAATTATATTAGGGTGCTGATTTAAATGCCTGATATTTGTACTAAGGTTACCGCAGACAAATGAGGCTGAAGCGCATCATAGTCAACAATTTATATTTGATGTGATTAACCAAATATAGTATAGTGGTAAAGTGAAATAAGGCGCAAACAAATAAAAAGTGAACACTAATAATAAGTGACTAATCAAAATCTTAAATAGGTGATAATGTGATAAAATTTAAATCAATACAGCTTCACCCCCTGCTCTGGAACCCACAGGAAGGGGTAGTCTTCACTCTTCCCCCACAGTAACAGCAAAACACACAAAATCCACGGGGAGCATGGGGAGGAAACAAAAATAAATTTAAGTGCAGCAAAAAAAGGCAACGTGGAAAAAAGCCTTCAAATGACTTGGCTCTAATGAATTAACTACTTACAAGATGTAAGAGTCAAATAGGCAGGGTTGACTCAAACAGTCACAGGTAAGTGGATGATGCAGTTGTCATCAGAGTGGATCGGGTCCCCAGGATCACGTACCCCAATGTTGAGAGAAAAACTGGCATAGCACAGATCACTCGAGATAAAATAGCTTTATAACAATAAAATATTATACTCACATTCTAACAATAAAATACGGGCATATCACACTGCATTAGTGTAGGAAGATTTTAGCCAGCTGGCTCACCGTCCTGCAACGTTCCCCCACTCCTCTGCCTCAGCCCCCGGTCAGCTGTTACACTGCTCCGACTGGCGTCTGACGTCACTTCTGGGTTCGTCGCGCGGTGAGTGCTGGATCTTCCTGCAACTTCTCTGCTGTATGCTCCGGTCTGAATGAAAACTCCCACTCTACGCGTTTCAAAAGCAACTGCTTTCTTCCTCAGGAGTGCCAAATATAGGTCATAGTTCAATAGCTTAGTTTTAATAAAGGATTTAGCTTGCAGCAAGTAAGCTTTCTAATACATCTTGCTAAAATCGTCCATTGATACAATTAGTAAAGTGGTGCTGGGACATCAACAATCGAGTCAACAGAAGCCATCAATTTTGTTCACTTGTTAATTGCATATGGGGCAGATATAACCATTCCAAACTAACGGAGTAGTTTGGAGGTAGGAGAGAACATAAGGCTGAGGATCTATTTTTTATCTTTTTCCATCAAGTATAAATGTAAGTTTTTCCATGTATATAAAGAACAAAAATATTCATTATTTCAGCATGTTTAGGTCCACGTCCTTCCCTCCCCAGCACCAACAGACCTATTCCCATGAAAACAACTGTTACCGGTTAAAAATAGAAAATAAAGTACAGGCGGGCCTCGTTTTACGACGAACGGCTTATCCGACGCTAATCAATGCATCCCTATGGCTCGTTTTACGATGCCCGAACGGCTTATCCGACGCTCTTACGACGCTTTACAAAATTGCTACAATTGCCAATCAGAAGGCTGCAGGTTAGGGAAATCATTCTGAACAGTCTGTGTGAAGGTTTAGTGGTGTATTTTAGGCCCTAACCATGTCTGATAAAAGCAAAAAGTAAAGTGCTGTTACTCCAAAAAGGATTAGAAAATCTATTACTTTGGAGACCAAACAAAACATAATAAAGCGCTCTGAAAAAGGAGAGACGAACACAGAAATTGGACGTGCCTTGGATATACCTTGGAAATTGGACGTGCCTTGGATCTGTTCCAAGAATCTTGGAACAGATCAAGGGCTCAGCACCTATGCAAGGTACAACAATAAGGCAACGTGTTGGGCATATTGCGGAGGTAGAAAAACTCCTCATCATATGGCTGGAAGATCAATCCCTGCGTCATGTGCCTATTAGTTTAGCCTTAATTCAGGCCAAGGCTTTGAGTCTTTATGAGGACATTAAGCACCAGCATGGAGAAGGGACCACTGAGGAAACGTTCACTGCAAGTAAGGGTTGGTTTATGCAGTTTAAAGAGAAGGCAAACTTGCATAACATTAAAGTGACCGGTGAAGCTGCTAGTGCTGATGAGGAGGCAGCTAAAACCTTCCCTGTTACACTGGCCAAAATTATAGAGGACGGTGGCTATTGCGCACGTCAAGTGTTCAATGTTGATGAGACTGGGCTCTACTGGATGAAAATGCCCAGTAGAAGCTACATTGCAAAAGAGGACAAATCTATGCCTGGTTTTAAAGTTGCAAAGGACAGGCCGACTCTTCTGCTTGGATCAAATGCTGCAGGTGATTTCAAGCTAAAACCTTTGCTTGTTTATCATGCAGAAAACCCTAGGGCATTCAAGGGTTATGCAAAGAGCACACTTCCAGTGATTTGGAAGTCCAACCGTAAGGCATGGGTAACAGGGAGCCTTTTTGAGGACTGGTTCCAGCATCAATTTATCCCAGCTGTGCAATTATATTGCATAAACCAGAACCTTGATTTTAAAGCATTGCTGCTCCTGGACAATGCTCCTTGCCATCCCGTGTACCTGGATGACCATCATCCAAACGTCATGGTGGGGTTCATGCCCCCCAACAGCCGATGGACCAGGGGGTTATCGCTTCTTTCAAGGCCTACTACCTTAGGTGAACATTTGCCCAGGCCATCAGAGCAACTGATGTGGAAGGAGGTCCAATGTTTAAAGAATTTTGGAAGGCTTACAACATTCTCCATGCAGTAAGAAACATCAGAGAGGCATGGAATGAGGTCAAACAATCCAATTTAAATGGAGTTTGGTGTAATTTGTGCCCTGATTTTGTGTCAGATGTCCGAGGCATTACAGAGACTGTTGCAGAGGTTATAGAAACTGTTGTGCAAATGGCCAGAGATCTCAACTTGGAGGTGGAAACCGAGGATATTGAGGAGTTGCTCGCCTCACATTCTAACGAGTTGAGCAATGGACACCTGATGCAATTAGAAGAGCAAAAAATTGCTGAAGAGGAGGCCCACCAATCTGCTGAAGTGGCACAGCCACGTAAATCTTTGTCAACCAAAATGTTGGCTGCGGCATTCAAGCACATTGATAGCGCACTGGCCCTATTTGAGGAAAATGACCCTAACATTGAACGGAGTTCAACAGTCAGTCGTGGAGTGTCCAGCCAAATCAGCTGCTATAGAGAGATCTACACGCAGAAAAGGAAAGGATCTGTCCAGACTTCATTGAAGAAATTCTTCAAGAGGCCCAAACCTTCAAATCCACCTACATCACCTCCAAAAACTCCGTTGTCTGTTGAAGATCCCCCCCAATCATCTTCCTCCAATAATTGATGGGGTTTTTTTTCTCATGTACAATAATGTACAGAATACAGTATAG